>NC_142934.1:99157495-99172495 GCF_046866305.1 Octopus bimaculoides | reverse complement strand
GTGTGTGTGTGTGTGTGTGTGTGTGTGTGTGTGTGTGTGTGTGTGTGTGTATGTGTATGTATGTGTGTGTGTGTGTATACATGTATGTATGTATGTGTATGTATATGTATATATATATGTATATATATATATGTATATATATATATATATATATATATATATATATATATATATATATATATATATATATATATATATATATATATATATATATATATATATATATATATATATATTATAAATAAAGATGTTTGCGTTTATATATATATTTATATATATATAAATGAAAAGAAAACATGATGATTTTGGTTTATTTTTAAATATGTGCCAGCAAATTTTCTTAATCGACTACTTAAATGCGTTGGAATGTCATGAACGGGAAAATATTGCAGAATAAACAAAAGAAATTGTTAGTTTATTGCCCTTGGGATCCAAATTTACGTTTCATTCTCCACTGTCAATTATATTACCACTTATGTACAATATACTATTTCCTTCAGCTTCAATTTATAGCCTCGTTGAGCAATCATGATTTCCTCATATTTATGATGAGCTTATTAAGGAGAACTAACTTCCTGGCAAACCATCTGGGGTGGTTTCAAATTTTGGCTACAATCATTTTACCTTTTTCGTATCATTTCAGTGATAGTATGTATATCACTCGATCTTATTCTGCAGTACCTATGATATTTCTACGAAGGAAAACATTATCAGTTTACCAGATCTATTTTATATGTGGAAGCTTCTGTTGTCAACGGTATTGGGAGATGTTTACAGTTGTCAGTTTAAGATCAAATATGAAAAGATTAACAACCGTTCTCGAATTATATGTCTAAATCCACACAAGAACATAGATAACATATATACGATTATATACACATAGACACGCGAACACGTGAATATTCACACATGTGCGCATACATACATTTCTATATATATATATATATTTATATATATATATATATATGTATATATTGTCAGATAGACATTCTTATATAGACGCATGCTTGCTTATACATATCCCCAGTGTATAAATGTATATCTTGTAGTATATACGCACAAATATATATAGACATTTTACATACAGAGTGTTCGGGCTAAATTTGACAACATTTTATGTCTCCTTTTTTCAGGAACAACTCGATGTATTGGTGAACAGTCAACGGCGTTGGAGAGTATAACGACCAAAGTTATAGTTGAGAAAAAGTTAGCTGACATAGAGGACTGGAAGTCATCTGAATATAGGAAAAAAGTTACATGTATCATAATGATTTGAGCAGAGTATCAAAATGCCGACATCATGACTCCTGTTCAACGCTCTGTAAGCACTGTAAAGACTGTAAGACGTGAGATGGACGTCATGAAAGCCAAATTCCTCCAAACTATGATGGTATTTGGAATGACCTCCAGTAAGGGTGACGTCATTCCGCCACACAACTGATGAACAGACCCTTAGCATCAGTTCAGACGGCTATGTGAAACTGCCGGACACTGGTTAATCTCTGGCGGGAGGGATTTGCTGCTGGAAGGTCTTATGTATAGCAGCAGATTTCGACTCCTTGCCATATCTCCGGAGGGAGTTAGAAGTGGTTGTCGGAGAATTTCTACGACTTCACCAGCCACATGTTCTGCCTTCCTATAATTCCCTCAATTGTAATCCCACGGATTACTGTGTTGGATGCGGTTGAGAAAAACACCAACTGCTCTGCCTACAACACCAACGCCGAGCTGGTGGCCAAGATCAAGGAGGCGTTTGAAGATCTTCCCAGCGATGCAGTGAACAACGCATGCTCCAGGTTCCAGAGCCGTCTTGAGGCCGTGGTGAAAGCTAAGGGAGACTACTTTGCGTAAACCATTATCTCTCAGCCATAATTTAGTTGATATTTCTGTTTTTATTTTCCTTTTAAATACTTTTATCTTTTGATAGGACATTGTGTTTGCTTTTCCTTTTATGCCAGCAGTTAAATTTAGCCAAATCACCCGCTATGTATGCATATGCATAAATATGAATATATAGATACTGATATGTATATGCGTTTGTATGTATGTATGTATGTATGTATGTATTATACATACACATATATATTACATGTACGAAAATACATAAATATAAATTATATACGTTTAAATATATATAGATGCGTATGTGGGTGGGTGTCTGTATGTCTGTGTGTCTGTGTGTCCATGTGTATATATATATATATATATATATATATATATATATATATATATATATATATATATATATATAAATGAAGATTTTAGGAGAGTAGGGTATAGACGTATAGCTGTATAGCTACATATGGTAGAAATGTATTTGGTAAATGGATGCGATGGATTGACAAGTCTGATGGATTTACAATCTGGTGAGTATAGCTGAACTTTGGACGAGACTGATTCCTACTAATGAGATATCTGTGGAGCCACTATCTGACCAACGGTCGAACATAATGACCACAACACTTCGTTAACATTGATCTCTGCTCTTTGTTTTCCTTAATGATAGCACTGAGCTGATATCTTGATATCTCATCAGGGTTGTTAAAAACATGGTCTATATCATCGTGGTGTGCCCAAATTTATGTACACACATACACACACACATACACATAATATAAGTCTACACGTATGTATGTATATAAATGTACGTGTGCGTGTGTGTATGTGCATATATGCGTATACATATATATATATATATATATATATATATGCTTATACATTTATATACTGTATGTATATATATTTATGTGTGTGTGTGTGTGTACTCACACATATATATGTATATATATATATGTATATGTTTGTGTGTATTTATATAGGGTGTACATATATACATTTGTATATCTATTTACATAAATTTGTGTGTTTGTGTGTTTGTAAGTATGTATGTATGTATGTATATACATATGTGTGTGTGTGTGTGTGAGTGTGTGTGTGTGTGTGTCTGTGTGTGTGTGTGTGTGTGTGTGTGTGTGTGTGTGTGTGTGTGTGTGTGTGTGTGTGTGTGTGTGTGTGTGTGTGTTTGATGGAGGTACAATACTGATGTCGTCAATAACATCGTAAATATTATCTATCATTGCTTTCATCACCATCCACACTATAATAACTACTGCCGCCACAACCACAACCACAGCCACAACCACCACAACCACAACCACAACCACCACAACCACAACATAAAAACATACCAACAGCAGCCTCAACACCTCTCTTAGCACACATATATATATATATATATATACATATATATATATATATGGCTTTTATCAGCCACCAATAAATCTACTAGTCAGGACTGCTGACGTATCAGTACACGCGCTGTACAAAGAACGCTACCACCAATACCATCGCCAGCACTAACATCATCTTCACCAATATCAGCAACAACAAACAGGAAACCCTAAACCATCGGAAGAAAATTAACGACTTTGCAATCAGCTGCAAGATCCTCATCAACACTCTGACCCTTGAAAAATCATCAACACTTCCAGCTCCGCCTCCACCATAAATACTGTTGCAGTTAACAATTCCAACGATTATTACAGCTACCACCAACATCCTTCTCTTTATTAATTTTTAAGTTTTTTTTTTTTTTTCCACCATTCCACCAGCCATCGCCAACGTTGATATCAATAGCGAAAACGAGCTTGGTACTATTAAATCGTTAAACTAACATCCATTAACAAGGAATAGTTTGAGATATAAACATCATCTCTACCGCCTACTAGTACTATTAAATCGTTAAACTAACAGCCATTAACAAGGAATAGTTTGAGATATAAACATCATCTCTACCGCCTACTAGTACTATTAAATCGTTAAACTAACAGCCATTAACAAGGAATAGTTTGAGATATAAACATCATCTCTACCGCCTACTAGTACTATTAAATCGTTAAACTAACAGCCATTAACAAGGAATAGTTTGAGATATAAACATCATCTCTACCGCCTACTTACACTTATTAATGACTTGTAGGTACGCAGTGTTTCGTTATGCAACTATAGTATACTGTAAAGTATATTAAACGTTTTTTTTTATAAGTCTGCAACACGTTCTACTGTGTTAGCAGTGCGCTTTACATCACTCGTTAAGGTTATCTCAACAGATATCTGTAAGGATAACTTACTAACACTGGTACAATCACTAGCACAAGTACTAGAGTCACTACGTTTAGTACAAGTTCTATTAATAATATTACTGCTAAAGAATATTAAAACTACTAAAAGACATCTCATGCTACTAATATATGTGTTCATACAAGTGCTAAACCTTAGTGGTCGATGTTATTACAAGGGAGATAATCATTTCTTCATAATATTTAGCGGGATTAAAAATAAAATATTAAAACTAAGATTAGTAAATTTCACATATTCATTTATTAACTCTGATTTAGCAAAGGCGCATGTATTGTTTTCAGTCGTGTTTGTTTGTTTGTTCGTGGACAAGGTATCTCAAGAACCGCTGGATGGATTCGGCTGAAACTTTCAGGTTTGGTCTTGTGACTGGCACAAACTGACTGGATTTGGGGATCGATCTGGTACCGGACAAGGATTCTGGATTATTTTCCCTGCTTTTTTACTTAATTTTTGAGAGCGCTCGGGTCCATTTTTAGTATTCTCGTTTGTGAGAACAGTCGAGTTTATTTCAGATGTTCTCAATTTAAAAATCATCTCCGGCTGATCGTTGAGATGACGTTGGTGTTGCCTTGGCAGAAGTTTGCGCTCTCTGAGTGCTCTTGTTTACTTATTGTACTTATTAAGAAATTCTTTGATTTACTACATAGGCACATGGCCTAAATTTTGGGGGAAGGAATTGTCAATTACATCGAGATCAGTAATTAACTGGAGCTTCATTTAACGACCTCTGTCAAATGAAAGGCAAAATTCATACATACCGCCTTTCAAAGATGAAAAGCGGTATGCATGAACTTTGCAATTAGTACCATTTTTTTTCCGACACAAACGATTCAGCCACCTACCTGAAGAAGAAGAAGAAGAAGAAGAAGAAGAAGAAGAAGAAGAAGAAGAAGAAGAAGAAGAAGAAGAAGAAGAAGAAGAAGGAGGAGGAGGAGGAGGAGGAGGAGGAGGAGAAGAAGAAGAAGAAGAAGAAGAAGAAGAAGAAGAAGAAGAAAAATGGAGAAGAAGAAGAAGAAGAAGAAGAAGAAGAAGAAGAAGAATGGAGAAGAAGAAGAAGAAGAAGAAGAAGAAGAAGAAGAAGAAGAAGAAGAAGAAGAAGAAGAAGATGAGGAGGAGGAGGAGGAGGAGGAGGAGGAGGAGGAGGAGGAGGAGGACGACGACGACGACGACGACGACGACGATAATGATGAGATCGATGATTTCTTTGTATTATAGGCAGAAGGTCTGAAATTTGGTGGGAGGTGAATAGGATTCCAGGGACCGCAGCACTCAAATGATATCTATTTCATCGACCTCGAAAGGTAAAAGACCAAAAAGATAGATTTGAACTCGGATTATGAAGATCCGGTAGAAATACCACTATGCATTTTGTCCAACACACTACTACCTACGATTAGTGCCTGAGCTAATAGCAGTGGTCCCTCTACGTGCCACCTAATCTGCCAGAAATAGCAGCCAAATCTCTCTAAAATGACACAACTGATTAATTTAAAGAAATAGTTACATTGTACATCGTTGTCTTAGGTTCCTGCATAGAGAGACATAAGGAATAACGCTTGGTGGTCAGAGATGAAATTATTTCGACCATTGTTTGGTAAAGGTTAATTGGAACTAAAGAACAACAGCTTCAAATTTAGCTGCTGCTGCCGCAGCGATCGATCTCGCAACGCTGCTACTGCTGTTACTGCCGCCCTCCCGCCGTGGAAGCTGCTGAGTGAACCAAGCTATAAAGAAGATCGAAACCCGGAGTCTGTTTCGGCAGTGTGTTGCATCTCGTTCTGAAACTGACGTGAGAATGATGTATGAAGATTGTTAATGTGAGTGCGGGTGGCGAGATGTTACAACATGTGTTTATTATCTGCATCAGTTCTTGTGGGGTGGTCTGATCTTTGGGTGGCAGAGACGAGGAAAAGAAGGCTGGTTGGGTTTTTGTTTCAAAGCTTCCAGACAACCTTCTCCATAATCTTCGTTCGCCAATACACACACACACACACACACACACACACACACACACACACACACACACACACACACACACACATACATACACAAATATGTATTCAAGCATACATATGTAAGAAACACATGCATACGCACAATATACATGTCATACACACACACACACACACACACACACACACACTCAAGTATAAACCCGAGCACGTTTATGGATGTGCATATATGTATAAGTAAAAAACATTAATACCATTTTCGTTCGCATAAATATATACATTTCTGCTGTATGTCTAAAATATATATATATGTGTGTGTGTGTGTGTGTGTGTGTGTGTGTGTGTCTGTGTATGTATGTATATGTATTTATATACATATATATATTTATATATATACATATATATAAACATATATATATATATGATTTTATATATATATACATATATATGAATATATATATATATATATATATATATATATATATATATATATATATATATATATATATATGAAGAGAGAGAGAGAGAGAGGGAGAGAGTGAGAGAGAGAGGGAGAGAGAGAGAGAGAGAGAGAGAGAGAGAGAGAGAGAGAGAGAGAGAGAGAGAGAGAGCGATACGTATGTGTATATGTGTACTCGTGTATATGTATGCATCTATTCATTTGCTAGTATCAACGGGTGTGGGTATATGTGTGCATGAGGGAGCGCAATTGCTTAGAATTTCACACGTGCAATATTCAGGGCAGTGCCCCCAAGTCATTATGATTGTTCAGGGCCTTTTCTATCTCACCCCGCCCAAATTTGCAAATGTCAATAATATGTTTCATTTGAATCCCAATTTTTTTAATATATATTTAATGACTTTTAAATGAGGGATGAAAGCCACACCACCACTGCCCGCTGAACCAACCCCTACCCATCAATAATTTACTATTCAACAACGCTTGTCTCATATCTGGATAATATCTAATAGATCTCTTAAAGTTTCAAATGAACACTTTTGCTTCTGCTTCCTTTCTGGAGTCATGTGATCTGTAGATCTGACGATAGGTGGCGTGACTTTTGCATTACGGGACATTTTATAGAAGGACTTCTATTGTTCTGAGCTAGAGGTCAGTTTCAATTAAGCCGTTTATGCGTGTATATATGTATATACGTATGTATGTGTCAGTATATATAGATATTTATGTATATATATGTGTGTGTGTGTGTGTGTGTGTGTATGTCTATATATATATATATATATATATATGTATATATGCACATACACATATATATATACATGTATATACATACATACATTTATGTATGTGCGCATGCGTTTATATGTATGTATGCGTATATATATATATATATATGTCTATATATGGATGTGCATATGTGTATAAGTAGAAAACTTTAATACCGTTTTCAGTCGCACCCCGGGTTGAGTCCCACTGCGTGGCATCTTGGGCAAGTGTCTTCTACTATAGCCTCGGGCAGACCAAAACCTTGTGAGTGGATTTGGTAGAGGGAAACTGAAAGAAGCTTGTCGTATATATGTATATCTATATATGTATATATATATGTATGTATGTGTTTGTATGTCTGTGTTTGTCCCCCCAACATCGCTTGACAACCGATGCTGGTGTGTTTATGTCCCCGTAACTTAGCGGTTCGGCAAAAGAGACCGATAGAATAAGTACTAGGCTTCCAAAGAATAAGTCCTGGGGTCGATTTGATATATATATATATATATATATATATATACATAAACAAGTGTATGTATGTATATATACACACATTCATACACACATAGAATGAGAGGAAACAGAGCATTGTGCGTTTAGATGTAAACGGATAGATAGATAGATAGATAGATAGATAGATAGATAGATAGATAGATAGATAGATAGAAAAACATACGTATTTATATATACGAGTACAATACATATCGTACATATATGAATGTGTGTGTATGAATGTTTTAGAATTGTGGTCCATTTTCAATGACTTGAGTTTCCCATGTTTTGATTCGAAATCAGTCTTCAGCACTTATCCTCCATTCCAATTTCGCCTTCATTTCACGTCTATGGCCAAACGAGACAAAAGTTCCCGAGATACATAGTTTAAACCACACCAAACTGTTCTTGTCGTCAAACCTTCACACGCCACTCTTATCTAACCAGTATTAACCTCAGGAGAGAGATGTTATTGAAATGGCTTCATTTCGTCTAAGATACAGAGATTAAAAACCTATGAGTATTGTTCCCTTATCTGGAAATACTGCTCCCTTATTTGGGATCATGTAAGATTCACAATATCCTTGAGAGTTTCCAAAAGCAAAATCGGCCAGGGAGGCATTTGAACTTAGAAAGTAAAGAGCCGGAAGAAATGCTGTTAAGCATTTTGTCCGGCGCGCTAACGTTTCTGCCTGTTCGCTGCTTTTCTCTGCCTTCAAATATAGTAAGAACAATAACAATAATTGCTTCTAATTTAGACACAGCGCCTGGAATTTGAGAGGAGGGCTGGCCTATTAAATTTACCCCAGTATTCAACTGGTATTTTGTTTTGTCGACGTAAAAACTAAAACGAAAGTATGATAAGATTTACTCTGGTAGGATTTGAACACAGAACAAAAGCACCGGAGCAAATATCAGGAGTACTTCAACGATTTTTGCAGATCCAACGCTCTGTTCCTAAGGAATCTACGACATTTACCACCCCACCATGGATAATAACCACCCATGGACAATAACCCCACAAGGGTAATTACCCCTGAAGACAACAAATGATGACTTAAAACTTCTTAATATATTGGAGAGGGAGTAATTAATCAAACGGGGTAATTGTCCTAGGAGGTAATTGTCCTGATACGATTCCTAAGACATGAACAAGACCGCAAATTTTGCAGAAGACTCGAACAAATCCTATGTGCACGACTGGTATCTTTTATACATACATATATATATATATATATATATATATATATATCGCCGCCAAAAGGATTGAAAGGTAGAGCTGACATCAGGGAGATCACATGCCAGATTGCAAGAGAGCTAGACTGAACGCTACAAGCAATTTCGTCGGTGGTCTGCTTATCCTGCCTCAGAACTATCTTCTATTTACATAATATTAATCAACTAAGTTCTCTTCTAAACATCTTGCAATTGTTTATACAGTATAATTGGTGCTGGATGCTACTGTTATTATAGATGGTTTCTCTATAGTAGTTAACTATGTACATACAGACACAAACAACTATGCAGACATACATGCACGTGAATATCATGCATTTATATACTCACACATGTGCATATGTATAGATATATGTCTGTTTATGCATCTATATGTATATATTATATAAATGTTTGTCTGTGCAAGTATTATCCATGTGCATGTATAAATAAATTGATTGTTACGTATATATATATACATATATATATATATATATATATATATATATATATATATATATATATATATATATATATATATATATATATATATATATATATATATATATATATATATAAATTGATAGATATGTATAATTACACACATGCTTATATGCTTAAATATATACACACACATATACACAGACACACAGATAGATAGATATATGCACTTGCACACGCACTGACAGGGTGGGGATGGAGACAGACAGACAGACAGGGATATTAATACTTACGATCATCCACCTCTCTTACTGAACGCTTGTTTGAACTTTCCGAGGAAATTCACAAATTCTTCAAGAACCAAAGTCTGACGAGCAGTCGACCTTAAACTGGAAGCACTGCGTATAATGTGTAAACAATATATATATATATATATATGTGTGTGTGTGTGTGTGTGTGTGTGTGTGTGTATGCATGTATATATATGTATATATATATATATATATATATATATATATATATATATATATATATATATATATATATATATATATATATATACACACACACATATATATTTAGACATCCATACTTACATAGTTGCATACAAACATACGTATATATATATATATATATATATATATATATATATATATATATATATATATATATATATAGTATGTATAATATACACATATATATACATATATATATATATATATATATATATATATATATATGTGTGTATATATATATATATATATATATATATATATATAGTATGTTTAATATACTGTATGCTGAATGGATAAATTGTGTATAGTATAATGGGTTTAATATGTAAACATGCTGAACATTTTCCAAAAGCTGAAATTGCGCAGCATGTTTACTATACAGTGTGTATTACAGTGTGTATAATTTTTAGCGTGTATAATGGTGTCGTGTAGAGTGTAAACATCAATTGGTTAGAGTTGGCTAGTAGTTATTAAGCAGAAACTATTTCTTGATTTCATAACTTTTGATGTTGGTTAGGGTGGAAGGGATGCTGGTGTTGTTGCTGGTGTTGTTGCTGGTGGTGGTGGTGGCGGTGGTGGTGGCGATGCTATTTGCAGTAGTTGTAGTGGTAGTGGTAGTGGTGGTCGTCGTCGTCGTGGTGGTGGGAGGGATGGTTGTGGTAGTAGTGGTGATGATGATGATAGTGGTAGCGTTGATAATGGTTGTGATGGTGGAAGAGGGGGGAGGAGGGGAGGAGATGGGGAGGGGGAGAGGGGGAGGAGAGGGGGAGAAGGGTGGGGGAGCGGTGAAGGATGCGGTAGGGGAGGTGTGGTGGAGAAAGTGCGGTGCGGCGGTGGTGGTGGTTGTGGTGGTGGTGGTGGTGGTGGTGGTGGTGGTGGTGGTGGTGGTGGTAGTGGTGGTGATGGTGGTGGTGGTGGTGGTGGTGGTGGTGGTGATGGTGGTGATGGTGGTTCTAGTACTGGTAGCGGTAGTGACGGAGAAAGTAGTAGTAGTAGTGGTGGTGGTGGTGGTGGTGGTGGTGGTGGTGGTGGTGGTTTTGGTGGTGGTGGTGGTGGTGGTGGTGATGATGGTTCTAGTACTGGTAGCGGTAGTGATGGAGAAAGTAGTAGTAGTAGTAGTAGTAGTAGTAGTAGTAGTAGTAGTGATGGTGGTGGTGGTGGTGGTGGTGGTGGTGGTGGTGGTGGTGGTGGTGGTGGTTTTGGTGTTGGAGGAACGAGATCGAAACAGAAATTGGTAATGAGGGTGTTGTTGGTGGTAGTGACGGTTGCGATGGTTGTATCAGTTGTGACCATTGCAAAGGTTGTTGTCGGTGCTGCAAATTGGTATTGATGGGAAATATGGTGAAGAATGTGGTAGAAGTAGTGGTGAAGGCATTAAGAATGGTTGGTTATATTACGGATTACACCGTATCATAACCTTTTTTCTTTCACGATAGGTTTTCATTTGAGGGAGACTTGGCTGCTGTGTCAGGTTGATCGAGACAAATTATTCTCAGCCGGTGCCCATATGGTTCCGACGGTCCATATAAGATTTTTTAGGGGTCCATGCCACAAAATAGAAAATTGGGGATCCACCATTGTATTTTAAGGACCCCCGAAAAAATGTTGTCTTAAATGCATGTATTGGTATGTACTGCAAGAAACAGCTCGGTTTCTTTCTCTCTTTTACACAGTTCGACCTACACAAGTTAATGTTGGGTATCCTTGGTTTAGACAAACAGATCGAATCCAGTACATGTCTTGTTTTTTTCTTTATTGCTTTAGTTATTAATTTTAAATTTGGTGCATAGACGGATACATCAGATAGGAAAAGTATATGACGAGCGAAAAGTTTTCATCGTTCTCGACACAATCAAGATCTTTTACTCTTGACTTTTTCTAGGACAGCAGTGTTGGTTATTTAGTCATCATCTTTGGTCCTAATATGGCACGGAAATTCTGTTGATTGAAATACTACAACGCTTTGATAGCCCAACAAAGCGTCCATGTTTCACTGCTGCATAATAATGTTGAACTGACGACAGCTCGATAAACCACCAGTTTTATATTCTGACTTATATGTTTGTTCTTAAAAATTTGTTTTGCCAGTTTTCTAAAAGCTGAATGGGCTGATCTAATTCCGTGTTCCATATCCTATTTCTAGGCTGCATTTGTTGGAAAGAATACTTCTAAGATAGAGAAATCGGTCGACTTGTACGAGAGATGTACCGAGACGGTCTCCCAGAATGTTCGTCAATATCGACATTGTTTCGGCGATCTTAGAATCGTCCGAACCACTTGTACACTTGTATGCGGGTCATACACTCCTTTCTGCAACTCTGAGAAGGCCTCTAAACATCATGGCGTTCGATCAACGGCATGATGGTCATGGAGTTCGATCAAAAGGGATCGAAAAAAAAAAAAAAAAAAGGAAAGGCCGATCAATAGGGATCGTGTATCACACAGTAATGTTCTCGTGTAAAAGAGGGGAGGACAGTTTAGGTTTAGCCGTGGAAGGAAAAGCCTACGGAAAAGACCACGGTAACCTTGGTCAATATTCTCATTGAAGAAACTATAACAGTAAGTGACTCTCTTTTGCCTTTTTGTTTTATTTTTTTTTCTTGTTCATAGGGTTATGCTCAAGATGGCTCCGTCGTTCACACGTGCCATCCTTGCTACATTCACCCATCTTTTTTTGAAGCATTCACCAGACAAGACTTCCCTTTCTACTCTCACCTTCCTCTTCGGGTGATACTTGAAGAAGCTGATGAGAGATTGCCCAGAGAGGAAGGTCTTTGTCTCTAGACCTTTCAGACGCGTCCACCATACACATTCTTTCGCCATAGCCACAAGTACGATGGAAATAGCTCTTCCTTCCCGTTTAAAGGAAGGAGGCACGACAATATTCACGATAGACTCGGCTGATAGACCGAATCGTCCCACACGCGATAGCAGTTGTTCGACGTAAGCCCACAGCTCGGAAATGGTGGGACACTGTACGAGTGCGTGCAGAACGGTTTCGTCACTCTGCCGGCATCTCGGACAGGTCGGCCCCGTGTTTCTCGAGCCATGCCTGTAGAGCTTATCCCGAACGGGTAGTGTTTCTCGATAGCACTGCCAGGCCAGGGATCTCTGGAAGTTGTCCATAGGTCCCGGCCCGAAGGTCATCTTAAACAGGCGGGTCAGGTATTCCTCGTCGACGCCCAGGTTCGCCCCGAGATCGTCGTCGTACCTTCCCTCCACTAATCCACTATAGAATGCGTTAGTTGTGATGCAGTCGCTCAAGGTTGACCCGGGTTGTTGGAGTTGCCGAAGAGCAGCGCGACACTCGCGGTGCCATTCGCCCTTCCTCGGCCTCTTCTTGATCCATGACTGCAGTCCGGTCATGGAGACGAGCTGCGGGAAAGCGCGCCGCACAAACGGTGACCACACCTGTTCACCGCTGTCTACGTAGAGCCGGAGATGTCGCAGTCTCAGCGCGTGTCTGCGCATCATCAACCACGGCATGCCCAGTCCTCCTTTTAACGGGTGTTGGCAGCAAACGGATCGCCTAACCATCGGAACGCTTCCTTTCCACAAGAAGCGGAAGAGGATGCGCTCCAGTTTGGTGATGGTAGGGTCGGGACAAGGAACGACGGTCAGGCGGTAGTAGATGACAGACGCGATGTAAGTGTTCGCCACCTCCGCCCGACCTTTCAGGGAAAGCTTCCTCTCGGCCCATTGCCGGCAGAGAGTGGCCACCCTTCTCGTTATCTCGTCCCAGTTCTTCTCCGTTTGGAGGTCTGGACCAAACCAGACCCCGAGCAACTCAACCGGACCGTCAGTCCAACGTCCCACGACGGAGGCGCTACTTGACGGCATGGACTTGCTTCTCCAGGTGCCGAGCCGCAAGCCCACTGACTTATCCCGGTTGATTTTCGCTCCCGTTACCGCTTCGTAGTCTCTCAGTGTCTCGCCGACAAGCTCGATGTGCTTTTGGCTAGACACTATGACGGTGACGTCGTCCGCGTATGCCGACACGCTCGTCCCGAATCCCAGCTCTCGCGGGATGCCCCTCAGCGTCGCCAGCTTCCGCAGTAGTGGCTCGAGAGTCAACACGTACAGAAGCGACGAGAGGGGGAATCCCTGACGGACCGAACGTGCAATGTCGAAGGGTCTTGATAGATGCCCATTGACGCGAACTACCGAACGGATGCCTCTGTACAAGGCAGCCATCCAGCCGCGGAAAATGGGACCGAAGCCGGCCGCTATGAGGACAGCCTCCAAGTATTGATGGTCTACCCTATCGAAAGCTTTCGATTGATCTAAATTGATCAGGGCCCCACCCATGCCAGGTTCCTTAACTACCCTCTCTATGATGTAGCGCATCAGATGGAGGTTGTCATGGATGCTAGATAGATAGATAGATAGATAGATAGATAGATAGATAGATAGATAGATAGATAGATAGATATAGTCACGTCAGAATAATAAAGTACAGACTTACTTGCAAAAAAGGACGTGTGCGTTCAATAATGTAATAATACAAAGAACATATATACATGTATACACACATATATGTACATACTTACATCTACATGTGTATATATATATGCATATCAGGGTACAGGACGTTAGAACAATGAACTACAGACAACGGAACGAACACATAGGAAAACGGAAAGCCACTTGGAATATTCCTTCATCAGTTGCCTCTATTCTAACCTGACGTTTCGAAGATAAGGCAGAACGTACTCTAGAATAGTCTCTTCCTGAGTAGTGGATCAACTCACTACACAGAGGATTCCAAGGTGGCGAACACAAACCAAGACACCCACACGTATTCATATAGTTTTCTGTTTATTACACGTGCGTGCGTATATGTGGGAGATTGTATGTGCGTATACATAGAGGCGTACAGGAGTTATGTGTGTGTATTTTATGTGTGGATGTGTTTGTCAATGTAATTGTGTAAAAAAAAAAAAGTTCGTTCACAATAATGTACAGAGTACTAATTTCTATACATTGTCAAAACAACTGTCAGTGTAAATGATTATAA
>NC_142934.1:99054995-99144995 GCF_046866305.1 Octopus bimaculoides | reverse complement strand
ACTCATGATTAAATACAACGTAGCCCGGCCGCGAAACTTTTCCCACGAGAGTTCCGGACCCCAGTAATGAACTCATTTGTATGCAACCAATCAGAGCTCAACTATCAAACTAGTGTCTACCTAGTTACGAAAATACTCTGGTTGAGTTCAATGGAAAACGTTCGTTATAGCAAAATGTAACAGTCCTAAATGGGTTAATAGCGGTGACAAATGTGTATAAAGTGAATGGAGAGCTGCCCACAGATGATGCCATAAGTGTTGCCAATTTGCATAATTTACTAGAAAATGTAAATGAGTGTGGTTTCCTAATTTTTTTGACTGATCTTGTACATTCCTAATTTAAAATATTAGTGTTGATCTGGAAACATCGTAATCAATATGGCGTTGTGTCGTATTGCGCCCTCCTTGCTTATATCAGTGGGTACATGCAGTATCACTAATCTCAGTCTGAGCATAGGTACCTAATGTTAGCTCCATATAGAGATGGTGCTCAATTATTCTATGAGGATGGTGGGGACGGATGTGGTGCTTATGTGAGACCAGCCATGCTGTACTCACAGAGTGGCATACACCATTCTATGCATGACTGGTTGTACTGTAGTAGTACACGGTACGTAGATTTTAAAGGTGAGCACTGATTGGCTATATGCAAATGAGTTCATTACTGGGGTCCGGAATTTTCGTGGGAAAAAAAATTTCGCAGCCCGGCCCTGTGATGAGTCTGACAATTTGCCACCGACTATGATTCTACCCAGAAAAATGTTTTTCTAAACTGCTTATCTCCCCAACACCAGAAAAATGTCATTAACTAAGAGTTATTTCCCTTAGAACTTATACGTTCACTTCTATCCTTTGGATCGCTAATAAAAGAAAGACAAATGCAAACGCGTAGACAAACATACAGTGTGTGTGTGTCTATCTGTCTGTGTTTGTGTGTGTGTGTCTTTCTCTCTGTGTACGCGCGTGCGTAGTGTGTGCGTGCATGCGTGCACGCACGCGAATGTGTGTGCGCACGCGTGCGTATATGTGTCTGCGCGTGTGTGCGTGCGTATGTGTGTGCACGCGCATGTATGTGAGTATGCGCGTGTACATGTGTGTGTGCAATTGCGCATGTGCGTGTGTGTGCATTTGTGTGTGTGCGTATGTGTGTGTGTGTGTGTGTATGTTATTAAACGTTATTTCTAAATTTCATGCCCAACTTCAACGAGCTAATTGTGCATCTGTGTAGGCGTACGTGCAAATATTTAAAGCCAGTGCATGTGCAGAACGTTTTATGTGCGCACATGAGTGTGTGTACATGAGGATGTGTATACATACATACGTACATACATACATACATACATACATACATAGAAATTAGCTTCTCAAAACCAGAAAGGAGAAAGCTAATTCGAAGACTACAGATCCAATCCATCACTGGAACTGTAAACATCTGTAAAACTTTCCAGAAGTTCATCATTTAAATATATATGAGCATGTCTAGGCATGCCACTATATGCATGGGGATACATGCATAAAGCAAAACCTAAAAATCTGAACGTATACATTTTTTTGTTGGCACTCCGTCGATTACGACGTCGAGGGTTCCAGTTGATCCGATCAACGGAACAGCCTACTCGTGAAATTAACGTGCAAGTGGCTGAGCACTCCACAGACACGTGTACCCTTAACGTAGTTCTCGGGGATATTCAGCTTGACAGTGTGACAAGGCTGACCCTTTGAATTACAGGCACAACAGAAACAGGAAGTAAGAGTGAGAGAAAGTTGTGGTGAAAGAGTACAGCAGGGTTCGCCACCATCCCTTGCCGGAGCCTCGTGGGGCTGTAGGTGTTTTCGCTCAATAAACACTCACAACGCCCGGTTTGAGAACCGAAACCGCGATGCTATGACCGCGAGTCCACTGCCCTAACCACTGGGCCATTGCGCCTCCACGCACGTATACAGACGGACGGACAGACAGACAGACAGACAAAAATACCCTGTTGTTGATGTTGAAATTCCATTGAAGGGGCTTCGGATATAGAAACCGGCTCTTTCTCTATTGGCAAAAAATCTTGAAATAAAACTGAACAATGAGATACATGCATACATACATACATGCTGCAAATGATAAGAAGCCAAAGACATTCTTTCACACCTCTTTTGTGATTCATCACAATTATTTCTGTATCAATTCCGCTTGCAACGCGAGTCTGATGAAGTGCCACTCTAATTATTTACATTATCTACATTTGACGGATATTCGTCCTCATCTTGCTTGTTGTTAACACAACGTTTCGGCTGATATACCCTCCAGCCTTCGTCAGGTGTCTTGGAGAAATTTCGAACCTGGGTTCTCATTCCTATCGATGTTACTATTATTATTATTATTATATTATTATTATTATTAATCAGGTCGCTGCGGTGAATCGAACTCGGAACCTTGGGGTTAGTAGCCCGCGCTCTTAACCACTACGCCATATGCCCATGGGCAATTATGGGGTGAATTTTAAGGCTTATAAATCTATTATTTTTCTATCCTTCCTCAATACCGAGTTCGATTCACGGCAGCGACCTGATTAATAATAATAATAATAATATAATAATAATAATAATAGTAACATCGATAGGAATGAGAACCCAGGTTCGAAATTTCCCCAAGACACCTGACGAAGGCTGGAGGGTATATCAGCCGAAACGTTGTGTTAACAACAAACAAGATGAGGACGAATATCCGTCAAATGTAGATAATGTAAATAATGTAAATAATTCCTCATCTCTTAAATATAGAACTGCCACTCTAATGTCTAAAACTGCAAATATTGCGTAAATTTTCACATCAATGTTTCGCATAAACTGGTGTTGCAAGCAAATTTGGTACAAAAACAATTGCAACTTATCATTAAAAATTTGTTAAAGAATTTCTCTGTCTTCTTAGTATCTGGATTATAATTTACTCTTCTCCAAACCCACACAATGGTGTTACCGTCGCGAAACCAGAATTTTCTACAGCTGAAGAATTTCGGCACTGGTTTGAAACCCGACAGTGTTGATATCCCAGAATTCGGGTTGAGTGCTTCTTTGGAAACACTCTGCTTTTACACCCTACCGGGACCTAAGATGTGTGTGTGTGTGTGTGTGTGTGTGTGTGTTAATGCAAAAGAAAAGGATTTATAAGGTGAGAATTCTAATAAAGGTGTAATTTTCTCTATACGCATTTTCTTGCAGTCTCAAAATTCTCTCATAGGATATTTGAATTTACTTGTCATATATGAAGAGTTATCTTGGATGCATAGTCTACTTTACATCTACTGGTGTCTATCTGTTGCATATTGTTAACCAAATTCTTTTAAAAGTGAGTACTTTATTGATATCTACCTGGATTTTTTTAAATCCATTTTTCACACACACACATACACACACACACACACACACACACGCACACACACACACACACACACACACACACACGCACACACATATATATATACATATATATATATATATATATATATATATATATATATATATATATATATATATATATATATATTATATATACACACCCTAGTGAGCTCATAGCCACCAGAAATGATAATAATATAAAAATATTAATTATTTAGATGTCAGTCTGGTAATTAAGGATAACCAATGAAATATGTACTGACATTTATAATAAAACAGAAATTTTGGTTTCCTAGTGATTTCAATGCCATGCTTCAATAGTAGAATTCCTTCTTGTGTTCGTAATGGTGTTTTTGCAGGGCAAATTGTTAGACATAGTACTATTATTAATAATGCTAATAATTTTTTGGAAAGAATGAATAAGCTTTTAAGACATTGGATCTTTTTTAAAACGGGGGCCACATTTTTCATTAACGAAACACTTTGAAACTTGGAACACTGGTAGAATGTGTCATATAAAACATCTTTTTCTCTTAGTCTTCTTAAAAAAAAAAGAAATCCCTAAGTTATTCCATGTTAAATTTGTCGTATTTCTGTAATTTCAACCAATCACTGACGTTCATTCAGCCGATATACATTAAGTGCCGACTACATAAACAAACGATTCTGAAACAATTCTATCGGTGATAGGGTTAAGGTTAGGGTTAGGGTTAGGGTTAGGGTAAAACAGCAAATTTAAAAAGAAAAAAGCAAAACGAAGCTATGGAAATTAAATACGCTTTACACCGCTTAATCAGCCAAAGGAGTAAATATAAACAACTGAATACTTGTCAGTGATTGGTTGAAATTATCGAAATAAGACAATTTTTTACATGAAATAAATTCGAATACAAAAATATTTTTCTGTTCTATAACACAAAATAGATAAGTATACGAAGTTTGAAAGTCTTTCGGTACCAAAAACACTACGTAAAACATTAATGAAAAATGTGGCCCCCGTTTTAAAAAAGATCCAAGACATTTAGTAAAACAAGGGTATAAATATGATAAATTGCCTACAACTTTTAGTCAACTTTTAGTCACTTGAAATTTTAAATAAATATGGGGTAATATCTAGCCTTCAGCTTAGCAAATATTTGTAAGGATTTGAAGGTTTACGATTCGAATTATTTGCTTACTACGTCACCAATATTAAAACAATTGATGGAGAAATAACTACTCACTACGTCATCAATATTTAGTTGGCTCTTTAAATTCATAGTGAGGGAATTGTGTGTCTGATTAAATATGTAAGTGTTAATACTTGTAGATTAATTATCTCTTAAACAGTTTAATTAGCTTTAAACATCGTATGGTTTATATTAGCTACTGGTAATTTAAATTATAGTTTGTAGTGGTGATATATTAATGAGTATGTAGTGTTTTATTACCAACTTTTGAATGATGAAATACTGTATTTCACTCATAAAAATATTGGTTAAATTAATTTCAATCGTGTTTTGTTTTGGAGAAATATTATAAGTCTTAAGGCGACGAGCTGGCAGAAACGTTAGCACGCCGGGCGAAATGCTTAGCGGTATTTCGTCTTCCGTTACGTTCTGAGTTCAAATTCCGCCGAGGTTGACTTTGCTTTTCATCCTTTTGGGGGTCGATAAATTAAGTACCAGTTACATATTGGGATTGATGTAATCGACTTAATCCCTTTGTCTGTCCTTGTTTGTCCCCTCTATGTTTAGCCCCTTGTGGGAAATAAAGAAATAAGAAACGTTAGCACGCCGAGCGAAATGTCTAGCGGTATTTCACGTTAATTACCGTATGGGTCCATTGGACCCTCGAATTAAATTCAGACAATACTCTTATCATTCTAAGCAGTATCAAATATTATTTTCCTAAATATTTATCAGATATAAAATAGATAAAACTGTATTCAACTTATTTGCTGAATTTTAGATAAAATTATGAAAATATTCCTGTAAATTTGTGTGGCATTGCATCACCTTCAATCTGCTAGGTTATAGGGTGATGCAATATTTCTATGTGACGACACAATTCTTACAATATATCACATCATCTTTCAGGAGAGTATAAATATGTGAGAGAGCAATATCTCCCTTTAGTCTGCTATCAAGTTTCATATAGTTCAGTTGTGCTTTCCAATATGCCTAGACGTGAAAACTTGAGTGAAGACCAAATATCGAAAAGGTTATTGGAAATAGATGAAGAATGGGAAGAAGATAGTAGTGATTCCTTCTATTATTCTGAAGATGGTGAAAGTAATTATGTGCTGGACAGTATATGTTCTGTGTCATCAGATGATGAAGATACTCAAAAACAATTATCTGCAAGCCACCTAATTATGAATGAGCATTATGTTTCTAGAGACAGACAAGCAGTTTGGCATTCTAATCCTCTTACTCAAGTAGCAGTAAGAACTTCATCTTGCAATATTGTGCGCCAACAATGTGGACCATCCCGCTTTGCTATGTTTTACTATCTTTATGCGCCTGAATCTTCTTGAAGTAATTCGTAAATGGACAAATGTTGAAGGTCAAGTTATTTACAAAGATAAATAGAAAGAAATTGATCAGTCTGAACTAAAGAAATTTATTGAACTGATTATTCTTATAGGTATTTATAAATCTAAACACGAAAACGTCACACAGTTATGGAGTCAAGAAGATGGTCGCCCAATATTCGACAAAATTGTGAGCCGGGGAAGATTTCAATAGATTTCATTAGTATTGCGTTTTAATGATGCTAATGCAAGAAGAAAAACGTGAAGTAATGATAAATTGGAGCCCATAGGAGGAGTATTTGATGTGTGGAATCAGAATGTGCAAGATGGATATGTTCCAAGTTCATGCATGACGGTTGATGAACAATTAGTTTCATTCAGAGGGCGATTCCCATTCCGGGTATATATTCCTTCAAAACCAGGGAAATATGGAATTAAAATTTGGGCAATATGCGACAGGGAAACATCTTATGCCTGGAAAATACAAATCTCCACTCTAAAATATCCAGCAAAAAGGAGAGAGACGAATCAAGGTTCAAGAGTTGTTGAAGACCTAGTAAAAGAACTTGAAAAAACTGGTTGCAATATAACTTGTGATAATTTTTTTTTTATAAGTCTAAGATTGACTCAAAAGTTGCTTAGAAAGAAAACTAATTTAGTTGGAACAATTGGAAAGAACAGATTTCAATTTCCAAGTGCTTTCACAAATGGAAAAGGAAAAGAAATCAACAGCACAATATTAGGACTATAAACGACTGAACAAACGAATAGACATATATATATACATACATTCATGCACTTACACTCACACACAAATGCAGGAAACCGACTAGGAGAGCAATGCCTGTCATCACCACAGATGGAGGAAGCAGGTTAAGGAGGGGGTCGACACCTTTGAAAGAGCACGTATTCTGCATAAAGAATTTAAGCTTGCTGCTCGAAAGCGCACTGCTAGCGTAGTGAATGGGGAAAGCTTGGTTTGCAATGTTTGCAATCGTGTATGCTTGTCAAGAGCAGGGCTCATTAGCCATCAACGGAGCGCACAATGTTCTTAAAGGTCAGCAATGGTCTTCCTCGGACACCAGTGGACGGCCATCATCATGTATGTGTGTGTGTATATATCTATATATATATATATATATATATATATATATATATATATATATATATATATATATATATATATATATATATATATATATATATATATGTGTGTGTGTGTGTGTGTGTGTGTGTGTGTGTGTGTGTGTGTGTGTGTATGTGTTTTTATGTTCAGTTATAATAGAAACAATTTTAAATTAATCTTATGGGTTACTCTAGACTTTCGTACAATACAAATTTAATATTCTTACGCAAGACTGTTGTTGAGAGTGACTTCGAAGTTTCGGCCA
Organism: Octopus bimaculoides; assembly: GCF_046866305.1. Taxonomy (NCBI): domain Eukaryota; kingdom Metazoa; phylum Mollusca; class Cephalopoda; order Octopoda; family Octopodidae; genus Octopus; species Octopus bimaculoides. Next base: position 99,137,705 of record NC_142934.1, on the reverse strand, counting down.
GCTACGCCATTCAGTTTACCTTCTTCAAATTAATACAACCTCCATTATAGATTGTCGTTTTCTTTGTACCACGTCCACATGAAGTTGTTTATTGGGCATAACAAAACGAAACACTGTTAAGGAATAACCATTTTAGCTCAATGTAAGTTTTCCTATATGCGTTCAGTTTGAAATTGCGAATTTCGCTTTGAAGTTACAGGTATTTACTTTGATATCATTGTATTACAAACACGAGGAGTTCAATACAGAGGATTAAGGGGACAATATAATACATACAGCCATAAATATTTAAATATCTCGAGCTAAAAGTTGCTTGTTCTTTAGTTTCAAAATATTGCGCTCGCGTAGAATCTATTTCACAAAATGAGGCCGTGTATTGATATATTTTATGCCGTTCTTTCGCTTTTAAGAGAAATAAAATTTCGCATGTATTTATACTTTTATGCACGTATATAAAATAAAAGTAAGGTATTTTGAATAGAAAAAAAATCGAAGGCTGCCCGATGTTTCAACTCGGAATTTACCAGTTATAATTTATAGCAGTTACGTGATTCGAGATCCACTTCAAAAAAATGATTTCACCTTCTGACAAAAGTTTATGAATTTCTATGACGTCAACAATATGTGCGTGTGTGTGTGTGTGTGTGTGTGTGTGTGTGGTATTAACATAACAGTGTGTTTGTGTGTGTGAAAGGTTATGTAAAGTCTTGTTTTGCTTACTGTTTATACATAGCACTCTCTGCATTGAATCTGTCATTTAAGTTTCATATTCTTTCTCATCAATCTTCACGAAAAATGATTTCAATTGTTAGTGAAACCAATTCTACACAGACCAGAAATGTTATAGGAGACTATTGTTGGGCCATAGAATTGGGTGAAATTACAGTCATTCTAAACAGAGGACAAGTTCCACCGGTCTGCGAGAATAAAAAGATTTATTTGGCCTCTGATCCAGCTGATGTTGGGTTATTGTTCCAAACAGGTTATTGAACAATGTCAAAGCAATATGAAGAAATAACTCATTTCTTGAAAGAGAAGAAAAGAAAAAGAAAAGGAAAGAATTGTCAAAAGAAATAATCAAAAAATCTAATGAGATAGCACATTTTTATAACCACCTTCAGAGTGAATCATCGATCTATCGTCATCACCACTGTCAACATCACCACCTCCACCATCATCATCATCATCATCGTCGTCATCATCATCATCATCATCATTATCATCAGCATCGTCATCATTATCATCAGGGAATTCATATGAAGTTTAAGTGTTCGGGTTCTTAACCAAGGAGCGAATACATTTTACTTTATCGGAAAAATATGACGGGCGTAGTAGCGTTAGTAAGAAGCTTGCTTCTCAACAATGCGATCTTGGGTTCAGTCCCACTGCGTGACACCTTGGGCAAGTGTCTTTTTATAAAACCATAGGCCGACCAAAGCCTTTGTGAGTAGATTTGGCAGACAGAGACTGAAAGCTTGTCATGTGTGTGTGTGCGTGTGTGTGTGTGTGTGTGTGAGTGAGTGAGTGTGTGTGTGAAGGTGTATGAGTGTGAGGGAGACAGAGAGGGGGAGATAGATAGATAGATAGATAGATAGATATATAGATAGATAGATAGATAGATAGATAGATAGATAGATATTAGTATAACAGCAACACCAACAACAATAGCGGCAAAAGCAGCAGCTGAGGTTACTGTAATTCCTCGCCGTATCGCGGATCACCTATCGCGGTTTATTATTTAAGCTTACGTCGATTCCTCCGAGGTGTTGTTTTTGTATTTATAATAAAATAAACACATACAAGTTATAGAAATTATTTTTTTTTTAAATATACAGTACAATACTGTTTCTACTTCGCGGATTTTCCCCCAATCGCGGTGGGGGGAGGGGGGTTGGAACCTAACACCCGCGATAGTCAAGAGATTACTGCATACGAATAACGGCGATGGCTATATTGAATACTGTCATTAACACTGAAAGATGATGATGATGATGATGATGATGATGATGATGATGATGGGGAGGCGGAGGAGGAGGAGGAGGAGGAGGAGGAGGATGGGGGTGCTGGTGCTGGTGACGATAGTTGTGAAGATGATGGTCGTGTTGGTCGTACCTTATTATAATAATGGTCAGATGACAGGAGTTGCAATTAATGATCAAGGTAGATAGTAAGGGTGTAGCCGACGACGGGGATGATTCTTGGTGGGGACTGTTGTGGGGTGAGGATTATTGATGTTAATGTTGATGATGATGGTGTTGGTGTTGGTGTTGGTGATGGTGTTGGTGATGGTTCTAGTGCTACTGCTGCTTACCGCTCAGTGACACATGGTAGTAAGTATTGTGGACTAATTGTGGGTGACAAGGCCGCATATAACAAATATAAAACACGTTTGACCGGTTTGCATTTGAAAGGGCGGGGACTTCCCTCAATGACGGTCATATTGAACTCCTTAAAGTAAAATTTAAAGAAAAGTAAAAAGAAACAAAATTATGTTTTGATTGGATTCGGATTCCCCAATGTTCAACTGTTAATATTTTCTATTTCCTTAAGGTGGCGAGCTGGCAGAATCGTTGGCTCACCAAGCAAACAGCTTAGCAGTATTTCGTCCGTCTTTACGTTCAGAGTCGAAATGCCGCCAGTGTCGACTTTACTCTTCATCCCTTTCAGAATCGATAAAATATGTACCAGTTGAGCACTGGGGTCGATGTAATCGTCTAGTCCGCCCCACTAAATTTCTGGCTTTCAGCCAAAATCTTAAATCAATATCTTCTATTTCTTTAGAGTGGCCAGCGAAATTTTTTTTTCCCACGAGAGTGCCGGACCCCAGGTATGAACTCATTTGCATACAGCCAACCAGAGCTCAACTATCAAACTAATTTATGAGCGCATAAGGTCACTTGGGTAAAGAATGACCATGCTTCTTTTCTCCTTTAATAATGCTTGTTGTTCTTGTTCTTGTTTCAACCATGGCTGCCTCTGAGTGGTTATTTGTGTTGTTGTTTACTTTCTAAAACAGTAAGGGGAGAGGGTTGCATTCACATCACCCTCCCACATTTTTCCCATCAACATCTTTACCATATGGGGCCCTAACAAAATCCGATAATAAGTATAGATATATATCTATCTAATTATTTGTCTCCTAAAATCAGGCATAACTTGGCGATCGGTCGACTTCTTCGTCTTGAGTTTACCTGGTAGAGTGTGTTTTTAACTTGATAACAAGGTCAAGGTGAGCTCTGATTGGCTGTACGCAAATGAGTTCATTGCTGGAGTCCGGAACTCGTGTGGGGAAAAATTTCGTGGGCGGCCAGCTGTCAGAATCGTTGGCACACCGGTCAAAATGCTTAGCGGCATTTCTTCTGATCTTACGTTCAGAGTTCAAATGCCGCCGGAATTCAGTTAACTTTTCATTCCTTTCAGAGTCGATAAAATAAGTATCATTTGAGCACTAGGGTCGATGTAATTGATCTCCCTCCTCTCCCGAAATTACTGACTTTGTGTCAAAATCAGTAACCAACATCTATTTTCAGGCTTGTTACAGTTCATTTAATGTCTACTGACTTCTTGATACGAGTGGGTGATGAAAAGTTCCTGACTTTGAGTAAAAGAAAATACAGGAGAATCAGTTAATTACGATTTCATTCAACATAGGCCCCTCTCTGATTCATACACTCATTGCAGCGGTGCTTCAGTATTTTTCTAAATCCTGTAAAAAAGCATTAAAGGTTTGGCCACCAACGAGGCCTTTCGCGACACCCTTAAAATCAGGAACATCTCGGCACCACCTTGTATATTCTGATGTCTCAGATTTGCCAGATGCCGTGATACTCTGATTTTAACACATGCATGTCCACACACACGTGCACACACACATACACACGTATATAGTTGCACGCATGGCTGTGTGGTAAGAGGCTTACTTCCTAACTACATAGTTTGGAGTTCATTCCCACTGCGTGGCACCTTGAGCAAGTGTTTAATACTATAACTCCTGGCCCATCCATGGCTTGTGAGGGAATGTGTTAGACAGAAACAGTGTACAAGCCTGTCGTCTGTGTGTGCGTGTTTGTCATCTGCACCGCATGTCAACCGGTATTGGTTTGCTTACATCCTCATAGCACAGCAGTTCGGTAAGAGAGAACGCTTGAATAAGTACCAGATTTTTAAAAAAAAGTACTGAGGTCGATTTGCTCGACTGAACATTTCAAGGCAGTACCCCAGCATGGCCACAGTCTAATGACTGAAATAAATAACATACAAGGTACTCAACAGTGCAGGCAAGGTATTAGTAAATAAGGCCTACCGTGAAAATTTATTAAGAACATTCAAAACAGCTTCGTATTTGATCCTCTACGAAGGTTGTCTTCGAATGAACACTGCTTCAGTGTAACATCTCGGATATAATCAGACCCCGTTGGTACTCATTCCCATTTTTTTTTTTTTTTTTTAATTTTTTTTTCAAGTAACGTAACTTGAGAATTATGAATGGAAAGAGCTTTATATTACTCGGAAAGTATATGAAACGAGGATTAACTGAAAGTCTGAAAACAATCGTGTACGTTCAGAAAAAAAAAAAAACTAATGAAAAAGTGCATTAGTCAAGCAAAGAGTTAACCCCAGGACCAAACCTGATTGGGCAAACTTACAATGAAAGGAATTTCCGCTGTGACCATCCCATCAATTAAGACTACATTGTCTCATGTATTCATGTATTCGTCTTATCTGTTAATACCAAATGTGATCGAACGAACACGTAGAGGCTCTGAAGTTGTCATACTTGATGGTCTAAAGTCCAATGGAGAAAGAGAGTACCACACCACCGCAACCATCCATCCATCTATCCTTTTTAAGTCAAGTTTTGTTTTTGGTCCATTCAAGTAGTGAGTTCTTGTTGAGTGAGTTGTATCCAGATATGGGTGGCTTATCTGGTATTCCTTGAAGAAATCTGTTCAGACTCTGTTTAAAGGTGATGAGATCCTTTTCCTCTTTGATCCATTTGGGGACAATATTAAACAGGGCAGGGCCTGTTAAGGAAAAGAAATTATGTCGCAGTGTACCTATATGTTGTGATCCTGAATTGGACAGGGGACGTATGACCCGTGGTCCCAGCCTTGGATGAACCTTGAAACTAATGATCAGGTCGTTTGGGCAATGCTGGCGGTATATCCTCCAAAACGTACAAATGATGTACCCCTCGCGGCGGCGCTGGAGGGAGTAGAGTTTCAAGGCTTTGAGGCGATCCCGATAATCGGCATCAGTCATGCCTTCAATTCGTTTAGTGAGTGCCCTCTGGGGTGATTCAATCCTCGAGATGTTTTGTTTTGTATGGGAAGACCACAAGGGGCTGCAGTATTCGAGGTATGGCCGTACAAAGGAGGAGAAAAGTGGAATGATGACACCTTGTTCTCTGGACCGGAAGGTTCTTAAGATCCACGAGCTCAACCTACGAGCTATATCGACCTTATTGTTGATGTGGGCACTCCAACTGAGATTGTTATCAACAATTACACCCAATTATCTGATATTATTAGACGCTGTGGGCGGTTCGCCTGAAGGAAGAGAGTATGCCTGTTTTAGTATAGACTTTCTTCCAAAATGCATCAGCTCAAATTTTTCCTCGTTCAGTTGCATTTTGTTTTTGTCTGCCCATTGACTCACAACCATATATATATATATATATATATATATATATATATATATATATATATATATATATATACAACGTGTTCCTTTCAGTTTTCGTCTACAAAATACACTCGCAAGATTTTGGTCGCCCCCAGGCAATAGTAGAAGACACTTGCCTAAGTTGAGACGCCGTGGGGCTGAAACCCGATTTATTTGGTTGGGGAGCAAGCTTCTTTATTTCATCAAATTAGCCATAAAGGCTTTACATAGATAGAAGCAAATGTGGGCTGGACAACAACACAAATAAAATGAATGATGAGTAAAATAATGATCTTGATGAGGGAAGCAGACGACGCCCGCCGATCGATGCTTCCCGAAAGCGTTTTACCACACAGCCTTGCCTTCACCTATATATATATATATATATATATATATATATATATATATATATATATATATATATATATATATATATATATATATATATATATATATATGCACATATACAACGACCTTCTTTCAGTTTCTGTCTACCAAATCCAAACACAAGGTTTACTTGGACCAAGGCTATAAAAGACTCTTGTTCAAGATGCCATGCAGAGGGACTGAACCAGAAACAATGTAGCTGGAAGCAAAATTCTTACCACAGAGACACTCCTCCAGAAGATGACAAGTCCACTAGCTATTGCAGTGGTGGTGACGGTGGTTTTGGTATGTGTCTATTTACTTATACGGCAGTAGGTTATCTGCTCTACCCGCTTAGAGTACTGTTGGATAGGGAACTCGGTATGTGAGTGAACATGGGTGGGTGGATGGACTTAAAGTTTAAACAGGTTAGAGAGCAAACATGTGCATATAACAATAGAGCATTGAATATTCTATGCCACGCTTGTGATATATATATATATATATATATATATATATATATATATATATATATATATATAGAGAGAGAGAGAGAGAGAGAGAGAGAGAGAGAGAGACATACATACATACATACATACATACATACATACATACATACATACATACATACATACATATATTGAGAATATTCATTTAAATCTACCAATATACCTACAGCGGTAATGAGAAAAATATTCTACGAGAAATTCCATTGGTTAAGCAATCTGATAATGGGCGTGTCACGTGAGTGATTGAGGTCAACTCGGTACAATCGATAGAATAATGTTGAGTCAATATAAAATGAGAGGCGAATTATGACAAGAAAAACAAACTGTAAATAAGATTTCTACACAAATGGGTGTGCGCGCGAGTGTGTGCGTGTGCGTGCGTGCGTGTGTGTGTGTGTGTGTGCGTGTGTGTGTGTGTGTATGTGTATTTGTGTAAAACAAGGTTTAAGGAGTATATAAATATACAGCTTTGTAGGTGTTAAAAATACAAATTGCAACGTAAAGAAATGCGTAGGTTTCACAGATATCTATACATACATACATACATATATACATACTTTTTATATATCTTGACAATCACACATACAAAATTACATATGTTTTGTGGTATTCTTTTATTCGTTTCAGACAGTGTATTACGGCCATGCTGGGACAACACTACGATGGAATAAATAAGAAACTTAAAATAAGTACTAGCGTTGATCCAATGGAACCATAGTAACATATTTGACTCTGGTACTTACTCATTCTATCCTTCTCATTTTTGCCGAGTCGCTATGTAAAGTAGATGTAAACAAACCGTTACCGCTTGTCCAATGGTAAGACCATATATGCAAGCATAAGCATATACATACTCACGCACTTATACAATACACACACATACACACACAGCTACGTACATACACACACATACAAACATATATACGCACATACATACATACATACATACATAAATATATATATATATACATATATATATATATGAAAATAATAATATTATTAGGGACAAAATCCAAAATTACAGGTAAAAGACTCAATTAAAATCAATTTATAAAAAATTAAAATTAAATTGAGCCTTATAGATAAAGTATATATAAAATATATATAGTTTTAGGGAAAATAACCAATTTTCAAGAACTCATCGATGAAAATCCACTATCACATATAGGAAAATTAATAATTAAAAGCACAATAAATAAGTATAATATAAAGTAAAGTAAATATCATAAGATAAATATAAAAAGATTACACGTGTTTCATAACCAATTTTCAAATAGAAAAGAAATTTAAATCGATTAAAATCAATTAAAATCAATTGAAATTATCGAAAATAAGTTCTATTCAAAAATATAGCTACTCGTCAGATCTTAAGTAGAACAATAATTAGATATATATCTCAACCAACAATAAGTACCAAATGAATTAATATGAAATACTTATTATATAAAGATAGAAAAATTATTAAAAAAATATCATAATATCAAAATAATAACCATTCAATAATCTTCCCTTCATCCATAATAATAACATGTATATTATATATAAAAAAAACATCTTACCTAACTTATCATTGTTTTAAATTATCATTGTTTTAAATACAAGTTGAACGAAGTTTAAGTTTAAAATAATAATGAAGATAAAATTAGTACATATTTAACCGGTGTAATAGTTAAAGCTATACTATTTAAAGCTAAAGACGTTTATTAAATTATGATTAAAGATCAATTGAATAATAGAAAAATACAAGATTATTTATTTCTACAAACGTAATAATAAAAATTATGAATGAAAAAATTATGAATGGAAAAAATTATGAATGAAAAAATTAGGAAAGAAAAAATTATTAAGAATAAAAGGTTAAACTTTATATATATATACAAAGTTTTGATTTTAAAAAAACTTTAACGATATTATAAACTATAAAGATTAATAATTAATCAAATAATATTAATCAAAAATAATCGAAAATATATCAACACTATTCCAATCGAAGTTCTAATATTATGTTGAAATGAAACTATAACTTCTAAATAATATAGTGTTAAATAAGTTATCTATTAAAATAATCTATAAAGAACCAAATGAATAGTATAAAAACAAGAATACATATTATTTTCAAATAGTAGAAAATCTTTAGCAAAGTGAAAACAGTACTTATCCAAATTTTTCCGTAATTCAAACTGAAAAACTAAGACGTTATCTAATAGCTATAGCGTTTTAAGCAAGAGTTCGCGCAAAAATACTACGTTAAAAAAGAACGTTCTTTTTTAACGTAGTATTTTCGCGCGAACTCTTGCTTAAAACGCTATAGCTATTAGATAACGTCTTAGTTTTTCAGTTTGAATTACGGAAAAATTTGGATAAGTACTGTTTTCACTTTGCTAAAGATTTTCTACTATTTGAAAATAATATGTATTCTTGTTTTTATACTATTCATTTGGTTCTTTATAGATTATTTTAATAGATAACTTATTTAACGCTATATTATTTAGAAGTTATAGTTTCATTTCAACATAATATTAGAACTTCGATTGGAATAGTGTTGATATATTTTCGATTATTTTTGATTAATATTATTTGATTAATTATTAATCTTTATAGTTTATAATATCGTTAAAGTTTTTTTTAAATCAAAACTTTGTATATATATATATAAAGTTTAACCTTTTATTCTTAATAATTTTTTCTTTCCTAATTTTTTCATTCATAATTTTTTCCATTCATAATTTTTTCATTCATAATTTTTATTATTACGTTTGTAGAAATAAATAATCTTGTATTTTTCTATTATTCAATTGATCTTTAATCATAATTTAATAAACGTCTTTAGCTTTAAATAGTATAGCTTTAACTATTACACCGGTTAAATATGTACTAATTTTATCTTCATTATTATTTTAAACTTAAACTTCGTTCAACTTGTATTTAAAACAATGATAATTTAAAACAATGATAAGTTAGGTAAGATGTTTTTTTTATATATAATATACATGTTATTATTATGGATGAAGGGAAGATTATTGAATGGTTATTATTTTGATATTATGATATTTTAAAAATAATTTTTCTATCTTTATATAATAAGTATTTCATATTAATTCATTTGGTACTTATTGTTGGTTGAGATATATATCTAATTATTGTTCTACTTAAGATCTGACGAGTAGCTATATTTTTGAATAGAACTTATTTTCGATAATTTCAATTGATTTTAATTGATTTTAATCGATTTAAATTTCTTTTCTATTTGAAAATTGGTTATGAAACACGTGTAATCTTTTTATATTTATCTTATGATATTTACTTTACTTTATATTATACTTATTTATTGTGCTTTTAATTATTAATTTTCCTATATGTGATAGTGGATTTTCATCGATGAGTTCTTGAAAATTGGTTATTTTCCCTAAAACTATATATATATATATATATGTATATATATATATATATATATATATATATATATATATATATATATATATATATATATATATATATATATATATATATATATATATATATATATATATATATATATATATATATATATATATATATATATATATATATATATATATATATATATATACATATAAAACAAATAATAAATGAGTATATGCATATATACGTACAGGTATGCGCATACCTACGTAGACAAAAGAATAATAATAACCAGAGTACAGAAAACACACAGGCCACATAGAGAACATTTTCCTTCTCCAGCTACCTCCATTCTAACACAGGCGTTTCGAAGAGTATATCATTCGCCATGATAGATCGCTAGCCACTACACATTCTATATTTTCTCTCTTTGTTTCTTTCTGTGTTCCTTTCTGTGGAAGAGCGTAGGCTCGAAACGTTAAAGATTTTCTCACTTCCCGAACGTTATACTAATACATCTGTTTGTTTTCCACACCACTTGTCTTCGTCTTTTGTTTCTTCTTATTTTTGGGAATTCTCCCTACATATATGTATACATATATATATATATATATATATATATATATATATATATATATATATATATATATATATATATATATATATATATATATATATACGATAGGACGGGGTTCTATGCATTCTCTGTTTACCAAATTCATTCACTGAGATTGAACACGAAATTACGTAGTTACGAATTGAACTTCTTAACTACACTCCTATACCTACGATATGTGTATAAAAACACATGAACTATTTATTCGTCACTCTCTCTTTACCTATCTACTTATCTATCTGTCTATATATGGTTTTGCGTATGTGTCAGCGAATATGTGTATAAGCACGTATTCATATATATGAACATATACATATACATACATATACATGCATATATGTGTACATGTGTAAGTATATATTATATATATATATATATATATATATATATATATATATATATATATATATATATATATATATATATATATATATATATATATGTATGTATGTATGCATCTATCTATCTATCTATTTGCATATATGTGTGTGTGTGTGTGTGTGTATCTATCTATCTATCTGTTCGCATACATATACACATGTATGAATGTATGTATAATATATGATTTATTTATCCACTACTTCATGTCAGACATGACTAAAGGTGTTAAAACAGCCAAGAGCAACGTTTTTTCTTCTTCTTTTTTTTTACTCGAAATAAACATGCTTTCACACGCATACAAATATACATACATACATTCATAATACATAATACACACTTACATATATACATACATATGTGTATGTATATACATATATACATACATACATACATATATATATATATATATATATATATATATATATATATATATATATATATATATATATATATATATATATATGTATGTATGTATGTATGTATGTATGTATGTATATGTATGCATGTTTGTATGTATGTATATAATTCAACGAGACTGACATTTTATACGGCTGTACACGTAGAAAATGGCTATGACGTTTAATGTCTTTGTGTTCTGCACGATGACAAAATACGGCTTTGGTCGCATATAATACACGAACACAAACAAAGAATAATCTCAACAGGGTAAAAATCAGGATTCCGACAAAACTGGTGATAGTCTACATCAGCAACTATTAGACTATAAGAGAGTTCAATAAGTACAATAATTGTACTAGGAAGTAGGGAAAATTTATCATTTCTGGCTTTTGTTTTTGTCTAAGAGTGAAGAAAAGAGAGAAAGAGAGAGACAGAGAGACGCAGTGAGGCAGACAGACAGAGACACACATACATCCAGACAGACGGAAGCTAAATAATCCTTCCTCTATATTCTCTACTCTCAGACGAAGTGCAAAAACCGAGAAACGGCAATTGATCTTGAATAACTATTCCACGAATTTTCTGCTAATTAGAATTGCTGAATCGGTTCAAAATTTGGAAATATATTACGTGTAACAACCACCTTTTCTTGACCATGATTAGTCAAGCGAATAAGGAAGTCAGTAGGTAGTTTCTCCTTATCACAAAGATACACATACATATTTTTAAATCTATTTCACAAGCGGGGAGTCGAACTCCATGCAACCGCCATGGAAGTAAGAAATTCTAGTCGCTAGGAAATATAATAGGGATTCCCTAATACGAGACAAACCAGGTGCCTATCGTATGTCGGATGACAACAGCACCGATTACGCTAAAGAGATTATGAATGATAATAAGAAATTCTACGGAGAGCTGGGCAGTAGACGGTCTTCAGAGAAAAATCTTACTACACCTCATGCAAATGTTTCGATCCTTGACTTCTTACATTCAAAGGGGCCTAACCGCACCCACGTCATGACTCTTGGATGCCTCTCAGTTGCCACATTCTGTGTTATTCTCTGCTTTGCAACCCACTTGGATGGCTAAGATGACCCAGGGTTTTGGGCGTTGTAATCAGTTCAGTCCAAGACTCCATATGATTGATTGTAAGGTGAATAATGTCTTATGAAATTTACTTCTATTCCTCCTTGACCTGATCCAGTTGGAGCTCTTTTCACTGCTTTGGTCATTACCTTAAGAGCTCTGATTGACTGTTGTAATAAGTGTGTGTGAATCTGAGAGGGGAATATGTTCAATAAAATCATAATTAACTGATCCTCCTGTATTTTCTTTTACACAAAGCCAGGAATTTTTCAGTACTCCCTCGTATATATATTCTTTTACTTCTTTCAGTAATTTCGACTGTAGCCATGTAAGAAACTAAAGGAGGAAAATTCACACACATCACATAGTTTTAATATATCTTGTATTGTGCTTGTCGACCGGTTTCGCTTTTGCTAATCATGACATTAGAATTTATTTAAATACGTATTTTCTTAAGAAAAAATTTAGTGTCCATGTTGTGTGTGGATTTTATATATGAACGATTCAACAAGTAGAAATATCTAAGGGGAGGTAATTGGTTATCGTTATTATTGTGGACAGGGGAGATAATTGCTCATCTTTCGGAGGGGGAATATATATATATATGTGTGTGTGTGTGTGTGTGTGTGTGTGTGTGTGTGTGTGTACACAAAAATTCAAAGATTAGAGTAGTAGGGAGAAATATGTACAGTGATGGGTATGTAATCGCATAAGCTAAACCGGTTGACAAACACAATAAAGATATATTAAAAATTATATTAAAACTATGTAAAGTGTTTGCATTTTCCTTCTTTAATTTCTCATATATATTACAACTCACCACGTGGAGATAATCGAAATTCCTCCCTTTCTGTTACTATATATATATATATATATTATATATATATATATATATATATATATATATATATATATATATATATATATATACACACAAAATATTCTATAATTATATACATAATTATAATCAGGATCAGCTAATTGCTTCGCCACGTACCGAATTAGAAATAGACGCTAATGTCTTTTCAACTAACATAAATATCTCCGAGACAGTAACACACATTTTTTATGTAAGCAAAAAGGAAAAATGATGAATACACACGACTTCGATTAACCACAGACGCGTTTCGAAATTAAAGTAAATCATATTTACCTATTTTCTCCTCAGTGTGGTACATCATCGCATAACTGATATTCAACCTACATAAAAATGTGTGTTACTGTCTCGGAGATATTTATGGTAGTTGAAAAGACATTAGCGTCTATTTCTAATTTGTTACGTGGCGAAGCAATTACCTGACCCCTGATTATAATTATGCATATAATTATAGAATATTTTGTATAATTCATCTAAAAAGGTTATTTTAACGTACTGACTATTTGGTAATATTATTAATTAATTTTACCCTTTATTATATGTATATATTCATTTCAGTAATTTCGACTGTGGCCATCCTGGAGCACCATCTTGTAGAGAGAGATTATATATACACTATGGGCTTCCAAACACACTTTCCGTCGGCCAAATTAACTCACAAATAGCATTTGTCAGCGCGTAGTGGAACTGAAACCGAAACTACATGGTTGCGAAGCAAACTTCTTAACCACGCAGCCATACTTGCATTTTACAATAAACTTGGTAAAAACTAATATTAACCAAATATTAATATATAAACTGAATAAAAAGGTTTTCCAAACGATGAATACAAAAGTTCGGATCCCACTGTGTCCAAACCACCAGACAACTTGAGATATCTGACAAGAAATTGAGAAAACCTCGCATCATACACGAAACTGATTGTGATATAATTATCTTATTGTGAAGTTGTGGCTAATATATTGAGTTTATATCCTGAAATTGCCACTGCATTTTATTTTGTTATCGTTGTTATTTCTGCAACTAACTATCCTTACTACTACTACTACTACTACTACTACTACTACTACTACTACTACTACTACTACTACTACTACCACTACTACTACTATTACTACTACTACGATGACGACAACAACGTCGATGACGACGATGATGACATACATGTGTGTATGTATATATATATATATATATACGTGTGTGTGGGTATATATATATATATATATATATATATATATATATATGCATATATATCTGTGTACACACACATATATATACATATATATGGATATATACATATACATGTGTGTGTGTGTAAATATACAGATACGACAGGCTTTCACACAGTTTCCGTCTACCAAATTCACTTAAAAGGGCATTGCTCGACTTGGGGGCTACAGTGGAAGACACGTACCCAAGGTGACACGCATTGGGATTGACCTGAAACTACGTGGTTGCAAAGCAAGTCTCTTAACAACACAGCCATGCGTGTGCCAATGCATCTACCAAAAGCAAAAAGAAAAGAAAAGAAAAGAGAAAGACAAAATCAGTGTCCGAGAAAGAACTTGTGATGATGTGCATCGGCAAACGTTATAGAGTTTGTTTCATAAGTTTGGATAAGTTATTCCTATGCCGTAGGGGAAAAGAGGAATCTAATGTTTCGAGCTGGCCTTTGACTTGAGATACAACACTAATTTTCAAATGAAAAAATATTTTCAAAAATAATAAATATGGAATAAGTATTTTTTTTTTGTCAGTAACATAGGGTCAACCGCGAAAGGTCAAAGTCCTCTTTCCTCACGGCAGGCGAATTCATTCAACGCATTGGTTGAAAAGTTTAACTATTTCTCTCTCTCTCTCTCTCTCTCTCTCTCTCTCTCTCTCTCTCTCTCTCTCTCTCTCTCTCTCTCAATCTATCTATCTATCTATCTATCTCTCGCACACACACACACACACATATATACATCAGTTAATGAGTGACAAAAGAACGGGTGTTACGCAATCATCTTTATTTGTTTACTGCTGTTTCTGCTACAGGAACCAGCGTACAGAGCTGAGTGGTTGTGCCACATCTTACAGCTTCCTCGGAACCATAACAGTATATATATATATATATATATATATATATATATATATATATATATATATATATATATATATATATGTATGTATGTATGTATGTATATATGTATGTATGTATATAACAAAGTAAGCACATAAATGCGAAACAAGTTGGAAAAAATAGTACTCGAATACCAGAGGTAGAGTAATATGCTTTAACAGAAAGGAATAACAGGAAATAAACAGAGAGAGAATGAAAAAGACGTGTAGAGTTCAGTGGTCCAGCGTGGCGAATGATTGGGAAAAAATGAGGTTGAATGAAAGGGAGATAATAAAAGTGCTAGTGGTCCCACAAGGCGAGCTGGCAGAAACGTTAGCACGCCGGTCGAAATGCTTAGCGGTACTTCGTCTGCCGCTACGTTCTGAGTTCAAATTCCGCCGATGTTGACTTTGCCTTTCATCCTTTCGGGGTCGATTAAATAAGTACCAGTTATGCACTCAGGTCGACATAATCGACTTAATCCGTTCGCCTGTCCTTGTTTGTCCCCTCTGTGTGTAGCCCCTTGTGGGGAGTAAAGAAATAAGAAATGTTATCACGTCGGGTGAAATGCTTAGCGGTGTTTCGTCTGCCGCTACGTTCTGAGTTCAAATTCCGCCAAGATCGACTTTGCCTTTCATCCTTTCGGGGTCGATAAATTAAGTACCAGTTGCGTACAGGGGTCGATCTAATCGATTGCCCCGCCTCTCCAAAAATTTCGGGCCTTGTGCATAGAGTAGAAATGAATATGTAGTAACTGTAACATCTAATCATATTCAAAACTTCTGAATTGACTTTGTATGTAGAACAAGGCATATCTTGTTCTATCATCGTTTCTTTATCCTTTTCAACAGATAATCATATTCAAAAAGTTTCTTGTTTTATTCCCAGAAAGATTAAGCAGGATATATTATTTCAACCTCAACTATTCCAAGCACACACCTTGCATTATTATATATTTAAGTGTACTATGTAAAAGTACTTAACATCGACACCTTTTTATTTGGTCAACACAGTTAGGTTCGGCAAGTTATTTTATTTTATTTTACCTTATATTTTTTTTCTTTTCGTCAAACTGAGCAAATAATAGTTTAAAGAACTAACGAGGGCGTCTCTACGCGGAAATTGCGGCTAAATCTCACCCAAATAATTCGTTGCGGTCTTACATACCAGATATATTGAATAATGTAATTCGGGGTGTATTGTTTGAATGAAAGTTAGGGTAGTCACGATCGAACTGTCTGAAATCCGGAATCTGTGGACGTTGGTAATTTATGAGTAACCTCGTTAGAGTTCATTAAAGAGAACCTTAACTCCATTATTGCAAAGCTCTTTCATTCTTTACATCATTTACATTTGACGGATATTTGTCCTCATTTTGTTTGTTGTTAACACAACGTTTCGGCTGATAGACCCCACCCCCTCCAGCCTTCATTAGGTGTCTTGGGGAAATTTCGAACCCAGGTTCTCATTCTTAAGATATTTTTCGATGTTATTATTATTATTATTATTATTATTATTATCATTATTATTATTATTATTATTATTATTATTATTATTATTTATTGCCTTTGCACAGGTTCTAACGCTGGAGATGTCCTACGGTGTCAGCTATTCACTACCAGTGAACTAAGGTAACACCTCTTATTTTTCGCGCACCTTCCCGAATATTCGAGCGGTTCCAAGCAGTGCTCCACCCTTATTGCAGCCCCTATTTGTTCCATGTACTTCTCGAGATTTTTGCTCACTGTTCCCAGGGCTCCGACAGTTATTGGTACTACTGCTACCTTTTTCATCGACCACACTGCTTAACTTCCCAAGCTAACCTGTCGTATCTATCGACTTTTCTTTCTTCCTTATCGCATACCTTGCTGTCAGCTGGGCATACTATATCTATGATCCAGCATAGTTTGTTTTCTTTCTCAATTAAGATTATATCCGGCTTCCTATTCTCAATCTCATGGTCGCACTGAATCATAAAATCCCATAGGATCTTTGAATTTCTATTTTTGACAATGCCTTCAGGTTTGTGGTGGTACCAATTTTTTGCTCTGTCAAGTCAATACTTGTTGCAAAGTGGCCAATGGACAAGCCTGGCTATATTGTCGTGACGTCTCTTATATTCCTTCTGGGCTAGTGGTGTACATTGGCTGGTAATATGCCATACGGTTTCACCGTTTTGTCCACAGATTCTGCATATCACTTTCTGATATGTTGTCTATTCTGTATTTTATATAGTTTGTTCTTCGTGCTTGCTCTTCAGCAGCACAGATTAGAGCCTCCGTTTCCGGTTTTAAATTAATTCTAGTCATCCAACAGCCATCTTTTTTCTCTGTCTGTCTTATCTTCAGCATCCCTATAAAATTGACCATGCATTCTTTTCTTTACCCACCTATTTTCAGTTTCATTCGTTTTCAATTTCTTGTACAGTGCTTTATCTTTGCAATCTTTCATCCTACACAAGCCTGACCTTCTTACGGAATCTTGGGGCTAGTAGCCTGCGCTCTTAACCACTACGCCATATGCCCGTTTTCATCGTTCTCAACACATTCAAAGAGAGCTTGTGCGTCTGAAACCGGAGTGTCTTTTTGGTCAGCTGAAATCAGTTTTGACACACACTTGGCAGACACGCGTCTCATAACCAAATCTTCAGTGATTATGGACTGAACTGAACCGTAACTAATCTACGCATCCTCTGATAGCTCACGAATGGTAATTCGACAATTTCCCTCACAGCTGCACGCACATCTGCAATGTTTTTCTCAGTTCTACTGGTTGCGGGTCTCCCAGAACGTTCGTCAAGATAGACGTTTTTTCAGTAATCTTGGAAACGTGTGCAGCTCATGCACTCCTTCCCATACACTTTCTGCTACTTTGCGAAGGCCTCTGAACAGGTATTGCCATAACAACTTTCTCTCTCATGATCAGTTCGACGATCGCACGCTAGACATCTTTCCAAGCACTGCTGTAAACAGCGGAATTAAGCTAGCACTTAAAAACTTAGTGCACATGCAGAGTAGAGTTCAAGGTCAATCTTTGCCAAGCGGCTTTACTCTACGCGCTTTAGCTTCCTTATTATGGCAACAGTCCGGATACTTATTGATCAGACTTAGTATATGTTTGTATAAATGTGCGTCTGCATGTCTGTGTGTCTTTGTATGTGTTTGTTTCCATCCACCGCGTGACAACCGGTGTTGGTTTGTTTACGTTCTCATAATTTAAGGGTTCGGCAAAAGAGACGATAGAATAAATACCAAGCTTTAGAAAATAAGTATTGGAGTCGACATATTTCGACCGAACCTTTCAAGGTGGTGTCTCAGCATGGCTGCAGTCCAATGACTGCGACAAGTAAGTGACAAAAGATAAAATCCCTTATTTAGGATGGTAACGTGTGATTTGAGGAAGATTTAGTTGCTATTTCTAGCAGATTGAGTGACCACATAGATGCTCCGTCGACGGCTCAATGTAATTAGGCAGCTGCTACTGCTCTTGTTGTATAGTAATAGTTTTAGTAGTAGCATCAAGAGGAATCAGTGCAACTGCACTGAGAAGTAATGTTATAGGGCAGGGCCCTTCATCAGAGAATCAGAAGATGAGAAGATATAAGTGGATAGTAAGGGAGTGAGTAAGCGTACAAGTGAGAGGAGAAACAAGAAAGCATTTAAGTACATAGCGAAAACATGAGGAGACTTACAAACAGCTTATATATAGGGAGAGAGGAACAGACGAAGAGACTGTGATAAGGTATAAGAAGGTAGCGAGTGGATGAGGAGTAGGGTAAGCAATGTAAATGGAGGAGTGGGAGACAATATTTGATTATGAACGGTTCGTTGGTATATCAGCACTGAAACATGACTCAAAGTTTGTAATAGTGTCAGGTGCAATGTCTTTAAATAAGGCTGTATTGTCGTACGTGCTCAGTTGTCCCAAGTGGTCTAGTGGTTAGGATTCCGCGCTCTCACCGCGGCGGCCGGGGTTCGATTCCCCGCTTGGGAAAGCATAACTTTTTTTACTTCTATATTTTTTTGATTTTAACTTTCAATTTGCAAACACGACATACTTAGACTGAGATATATTGAAAGTTTTATTTTAATTGATATTAGTAAATACTGTATAGGCAGTTCTCTTTTTTTATTATTTGAGACGATCAGGGCTCGCAAAAATACTTTTGGCATGTATCCTCTGCCATAACATTAGATCAACCAAAACTTTGCGAGTAAAAGTAGCGAGATGAAAACTACGTTGAAGCCTGCTAGAAGGACACAACGCTCTGCCTGGTTTAGGAATCGAATACGCCAAAAGTTAGCATGAGAGTATCTCTCGTGGCATCTACCGCAGTATAGTTTGGTCTAGCAGAGCATGCACGTTAACCTCTCAGTATTAATACTAACTCTGATGTTAATATACTATTCTATTTTTTTTTTACTTGTTTCAGTCATTCGACTGTGGCCATGATGGAGCACCACGTTTAATCGAACAAATCATTCGACTGTGGCCATGATGGAGCACCACGTTTAATCGAACCGCAGTACAGTTTGTTCTAGCTAGGATTTATTCTACCTAGGACTCATTCTACCGGTCTTTTGTGTCGAACCGCTGAGTGACGGGGACGTAAAAACACCAACATCGGTTGTCAAGCGAAAGTGGATTGACAAACACACACACAAATAACAAATATATATACACACACACATATATATATATGTGTATATATATATATATATATATATATATATATATATATATATATATATATATATATATATATATATATATACGACGGGCTTCTTTCAGTTTCCGTCTACCAAATCCACTCACAAGGCTTTGGTCGGTCCGATGCTATAGCAGAAGACACTTTCCAAAGGTGCCACGAAGTGCGACTGAACCGGAAACCATGTGGTTGGGAAGCAAGCTTCTTACCACATAGCCACTATATTTATCTTAACACTTATCTTATTTCTTTACTGCCCACAAAGGGTTAAACATAGAAGGGACAAACAAGGACAGACAAAGGAGTTAAGTCGATTACATCGACCACAGTGCGTAACTTGTACTTAATTTATCGACCCCGAAATGATGAAAGGCAAAGTCGACCTCGGCAGAATTTCAACTCAGAACGTAACGGTAGACGAAATACCGCTAAGAATTTCGCCCAGCGTGCTAACGTTTCTGCCAGCTCGCCACCTTACAGAACCTAGGTTTCCCAAGCGGTCACCCATCTAAGTACTCATCAGGCTCGACGTTGTTTAACTTCGGTGATCGGATGAGATATGGCCGTAAGCCATATCACTCATCTTCTAACCAAGAAACGTTGCCATCCCGAAACTGTTGCATATGAAGCCATTCTGACCAAATAAACTTATGTGTCAAACTATTCAAACTTCTGTTCAGTCATTTGCTGAGTTTGTCTGCTCACCTTTTTTCGTCTTATCGTCACAGTTTCTATCATCTGGAAGTAAAGATCCAACTAACATCCAAAACTTTGATCGGACCTTCAATTCAGTGCAAGTATCTTTAGTACTATTAATTTGCTACTACAACTACAACTATTACTACTATCACCACCACCACCATTACTACTACTACTACTACAAATAAAAATAATAATAGTGATCTCAAATTTTGGCACAAGGCCAGCAATTTCAGCGAGGGGTAAGTCGATTGCATAGACTCCAGTACACAACTGGCACTTATTTTATCGACCTCAAAAAGATGAAAGGCAAAGTCGACCTCGGCGGAATTTGAACTCAGAACCTGAAGACAGACGAATTGATGCTAAGCATTCTGTCCGGCATGCTAATGATTCTGCCAACTCGTCGCCCTGATAAATTTTTCTGCTGCAGACATAGGGCCTGAAACTTTGGAGGAGAGTTGTTTGTCCCCTATATATTTAACCCCTATTGGGCAATAAAGAAATAAAAAACGTTAGCCCACAGGGCGAAATGCTTAGCAGTATTTCGTCTGTCTTTATGTTCTGAGTTCAAATTCCGCTGAAGTCGACTTTGTCTTTCATCCACTCGGGGTCGATAAATTAAGTGCCAGTTATGCACTAGTGTCGATGTAATCGACTTAATCCCTTTGTCTGTCCTTGTTTGTCCCCTCTATGTTTAGCACCTTGTGGGTCACAAAGAAATAAGAAACGTTAACATGCTGGGCAAAATGCTTAGTGGTATTTCGTTTGTCTTTATGTTCTGAGTTCAAATTCCGCCGAGGTCGACTTTCATCCTTTCGGAGTCGATAAATTAAGTTCCAATTGTGTACTAGGGTCGATCTAATCGACTTGCCCCCTCCCCAAAAATTTCGGGCCTTGTGGCTAGAGTAGAAAAGTAGTAAGTGCAGCAGCAGTAGTAGCAACAGCAACACCACCACCACAACTAGTATCAGCAACAGTAGTAGTAGTAGTAGTAGTAGTAGTAGTAGTAGTAGTAGTAGTAGTAGTAGTAGTAGTAGTAGTAGTAGTAGTAGCTGAGTCATCTACCTCAATATATTTTAATATATTCTAATATATACTACCAACATAAATCAGAGTTACAATTTTTGTTATCAGCCGTATTTCAGACTGCATAGTCACGCTTCCCAAGTAGTCTAGTGGTTAGGATTGCGCGCTCTCACCGCGGCGGCCGGGGTTCGATTCCCCGCTTGAGAAACTCTTTTTTTTTTATTTTTTTTAGTTTTTGTATTTCTAAAGACAATATATTTGAAAGTATTGAAAATGTTAGCTTAATTCTGTAAAGACATACCTGTTTTATTCGAGCCGATCAGAGCAACCCGCAGTACATTTGGCAAGTATCTGCTGCCATATATTATCTTCAACCAAAACTTTGTGAGTAAAATTAGGGAGGCGAAAACTATGTCGAATCCAGTTAGAAAGGCTGTTCTTGGAAATATGTTTTAATACGTCGAATGATTTAACATCAAATCTGACCACCTATGATCTTTTTAGCAGAGTCCACCTCCTTGCAAGCTTTCGGGTCAAAATCTCCCTTTTGAGGTTAATATCTTCCCTAACTCAGCAGTAACTCAATCATCAATGTCAGTATAAAACTTCATATACTCTAAAGTATACTACGACGGTGAATCAATGTTACAGTTATTGTTGTCTATCGTGTTTCTGTAGCTTCACGTCGGCCTCCCAAGTGGTCTAGTGGTTAGGATTCCGCGTCTCACCGCGGCGGCCGGGGTTCGATTCCCCGCTTGGGAAAACATAACTTTTTTTTCTTCTATATTTTTTTGATTTTAACTTTGAATTTGCGAACACAACATACTTAGACTGGGATATATTGAAAGTTTTAGTTTAATATTGAAAGATATTAGTTTAATACTGTATAGGCAGTTCGGATCTTTTTTAAAACGGAGGCCACATTTTTCATTAACGAAACACTTTGAAACTTGGAACACTGGTAGAATGTGTCATATAAAACATCTTTTTCTCTTAGTCTTCTTAAAAAAAAAGGAAATCCATAAGTTATTCCATGTTAAAGTTGTCGTATTTCTGTAATTTCAACCAATCACTGACGTCCATTCAGCCGATATACATTAAGTGCCGACTACATAAACAAACGATTCTGAAACAATTAACCCTAACCCTAACCCTAACCCTAGCCCTAAACCTAACCCTAACCCTAACCCTACGGTTAGGGTTATGGTTAGGGTTAAAGCAAATTTAAAATGAAAAAAGCAAATAAAACGAAGGTATGGAGATTAAATACGCTTTACATCGCTTAATCATCCAAAGGAGTAAATGTAAACAACTGAATACTTGTCAGTGATTGGTTGAAATGATCGAAATAAGACAATTTTTTACATGAAATAAATTCGAATACAAAAATATTTTTCTGTTCTATAACACAAAATAGATAAGTATACGAAGTTTGAATGTCTTTCGGTACCAAAAACACTACGTAAAACATTAATGAAAAATGTGGCCCCCGTTTTAAAAAAGATCCGAGTTGTTTGTCCCCTCTATATTTAACCCCTATTGGGCAATAAAGAAATAAAAAACGTTAGCCCGCCGGGCGAAATGCTTAGCAGTATTTCGTCTGTCTTTATGTTCTGAGTTCAAATTCCGCTGAAGTCGACTTTGTCTTTCATCCACTCGGGGTCGATAAATTAAGTGCCAGTTATGCACTGGTGACGATGTAATCGACTTAATCCCTTTGTCTGTCCTTGTTTGTCCCCTCTATGTTTAGCACCTTGTGGGTCACAAAGAAATAAGAAACGTTAACATGCTGGGCACAATGCTTAGTGGTATTTCGTTTGTCTTTATGTTCTGAGTTCAAATTCCGCCGAGGTCGACTTTCATCCTTTCGGAGTCGATAAATTAAGCTCCAATTGTGTACTGGGGTCGATCTAATCGACTGGCCCGCTCCCCAAAAATTTCGGGCCTTGTGGCTAGAGTAGAAAAGTAGTAAGTGCAGCAGCAGTAGTAGCAACAGCAACACCACCACCACAACTAGTATCAGCAACAGTAGTAGTAGTAGTAGTAGTAGTAGTAGTAGTAGTAGTAGTAGTAGTAGTAGTATTAATAGCTGAGTCATCTACCTCAATATATTTTAATATATTCTAATATATACTACCAACATAAATCAGAGTTACAATTTTTGTTATCAGCCGTATTTCAGACTATATAGCCACGCTTCCCAAGTAGTCTAGTGGTTAGGATTCCGCGCTCTCACCGCGGCGGCCGGGGTTCGATTCCCAGCTTGGGAAACTCTTGTATTTTTATTTTTTTTAGTTTTTGTATTTCTAAAGACAACCTATTTGAAAGTATTGAAAATGTTAGCTTAATTCTGTAAAGACATACCTGTTTTATTCGAGCCGATCAGAGCAACCCGCAGTACATTTGGCAAGTATCTGCTGCCATATATTATCTTCAACCAAAACTTTGTGAGTAAAATTAGGGAGGCGAAAACTATGTCGAATCCAGTTAGAAAGGCTGTTCTTGGAAATATGTTTTAATACGTCGAATGATTTAACATCAAATCTGACCACCTATGATCTTTTTA
The DNA here is from genome assembly GCF_046866305.1 of Octopus bimaculoides. Lineage (NCBI taxonomy): Eukaryota > Metazoa > Mollusca > Cephalopoda > Octopoda > Octopodidae > Octopus > Octopus bimaculoides. The sequence goes on along the minus strand of NC_142934.1, from coordinate 99,113,323 downwards.
GCAGAGTCCACCTCTTTGCAAGCTTTCGGGTCAAAATCTCCCTTTTGAGGTTAATATCTTCCCTAACTCAGCAGTAACTCAATCATCAATGTCAGTATAAAACTTCATATACTCTAAAGTATACTACGACGGTGAATCAATGTTACAGTTATTGTTGACTATCGTGTTTCTGTAGCTTCACGTCGGCCTCCCAAGTGGTCTAGTGGTTAGGATTCCGCGCTCTCACCGCGGCGGCCGGGGTTCGATTCCCCGCTTGGGAAAACATAACTTTTTTTTCTTCTATATTTTTTTGATTTTAACTTTGAATTTGCGAACACAACATACTTAGACTGGGATATATTGAAAGTTTTAGTTTAATATTGAAAGATATTAGTTTAATACTGTATAGGCAGTTCGGATCTTTTTTAAAACGGAGGCCACATTTTTCATTAACGAAACACTTTGAAACTTGGAACACTGGTAGAATGTGTCATATAAAACATCTTTTTCTCTTAGTCTTCTTAAAAAAAAAGGAAATCCATAAGTTATTCCATGTTAAAGTTGTCGTATTTCTGTAATTTCAACCAATCACTGACGTCCATTCAGCCGATATACATTAAGTGCCGACTACATAAACAAACGATTCTGAAACAATTAACCTTAACCCTAACCCTAACCCTAGCCCTAAACCTAACCCTAACCCTAACCCTACGGTTAGGGTTAGGGTTAGGGTTAAAGCAAATTTAAAATGAAAAAAGCAAATAAAACGAAGGTATGGAGATTAAATACGCTTTACATCGCTTAATCATCCAAAGGAGTAAATGTAAACAACTGAATACTTGTCAGTGATTGGTTGAAATGATCGAAATAAGACAATTTTTTACATGAAATAAATTCGAATACAAAAATATTTTTCTGTTCTATAACACAAAATAGATAAGTATACGAAGTTTGAATGTCTTTCGGTACCAAAAACACTACGTAAAACATTAATGAAAAATGTGGCCCCCGTTTTAAAAAAGATCCGAGTTGTTTGTCCCCTCTATATTTAACCCCTATTGGGCAATAAAGAAATAAAAAACGTTAGCCCGCCGGGCGAAATGCTTAGCAGTATTTCGTCTGTCTTTATGTTCTGAGTTCAAATTCCGCTGAAGTCGACTTTGTCTTTCATCCACTCGGGGTCGATAAATTAAGTGCCAGTTATGCACTGGTGACGATGTAATCGACTTAATCCCTTTGTCTGTCCTTGTTTGTCCCCTCTATGTTTAGCACCTTGTGGGTAACAAAGAAATAAGAAACGTTAACATGCTGGGCACAATGCTTAGTGGTATTTCGTTTGTCTTTATGTTCTGAGTTCAAATTCCGCCGAGGTCGACTTTCATCCTTTCGGAGTCGATAAATTAAGCTCCAATTGTGTACTGGGGTCGATCTAATCGACTGGCCCGCTCCCCAAAAATTTCGGGCCTTGTGGCTAGAGTAGAAAAGTAGTAAGTGCAGCAGCAGTAGTAGCAACAGCAACACCACCACCACAACTAGTATCAGCAACAGTAGTAGTAGTAGTAGTAGTAGTAGTAGTAGTAGTAGTAGTAGTAGTAGTAGTAGTAGTAGTAGTAGTAGTACTAGTAGCTGAGTCATCTACCTCAATATATTTTAATATATTCTAATATATACTACCAACATAAATCAGAGTTACAATTTTTGTTATCAGCCGTATTTCAGACTATATAGCCACGCTTCCCAAGTAGTCTAGTGGTTAGGATTCCGCGCTCTCACCGCGGCGGCCGGGGTTCGATTCCCCGCTTGGGAAACTCATGTATTATTATTTTTTTTAGTTTTTGTATTTCTAAAGACAACATATTTGAAAGTATTGAAAATGTTAGCTTAATTCTGTAAAGACATACCTGTTTTATTCGAGCCGATCAGAGCAACCCGCAGTACATTTGGCAAGTATCTGCTGCCATATATTATCTTCAACCAAAACTTTGTGAGTAAAATTAGGGAGGCGAAAACTATGTCGAATCCAGTCAGAAAGGCTGTTCTTGGAAATATGTTTTAATACGTCGAATGATTTAACATCAAATCTGACCACCTATGATATTTTTAGCAGAGTCCACCTCCTTGCAAGCTTTCGGGTCAAAATCTCCCTTTTGAGGTTAATATCTTCCCTAACTCAGCAGTAACTCAATCATCAATGTCAGTATAAAACTTCATATACTCTAAAGTATACTACGACGGTGAATCAATGTTACAGTTATTGTTGTCTATCGTGTTTCTGTAGCTTCTCGTCGGCCTCCCAAGTGGTCTAGTGGTTAGGATTCCGCGCTCTCACCGCGGCGGCCGGGGTTCGATTCCCCGCTTGGGAAAACATAACTTTTTTTTCTTCTATATTTTTTTGATTTTAACTTTGAATTTGCGAACACAACATACTTAGACTGGGATATATTGAAAGTTTTAGTTTAATATTGAAAGATATTAGTTTAATACTGTATAGGCAGTTCGGATCTTTTTTAAAACGGGGGCCACATTTTTCATTAACGAAACACTTTGAAACTTGGAACACTGGTAGAATGTGTCATATAAAACATCTTTTTCTCTTAGTCTTCTTAAAAAAAAAGGAAATCCATAAGTTATTCCATGTTAAAGTTGTCGTATTTCTGTAATTTCAACCAATCACTGACGTCCATTCAGCCGATATACATTAAGTGCCGACTACATAAACAAACGATTCTGAAACAATTAACCCTAACCCTAACCCTAACCCTAGCCCTAAACCTAACCCTAACCCTAACCCTACGGTTAGGGTTAGGGTTAGGGTTAAAGCAAATTTAAAATGAAAAAAGCAAATAAAACGAAGGTATGGAGATTAAATACGCTTTACATCGCTTAATCATCCAAAGGAGTAAATGTAAACAACTGAATACTTGTCAGTGATTGGTTGAAATTATCGAAATAAGACAATTTTTTACATGAAATAAATTCGAATACAAAAATATTTTTCTGTTCTATAACACAAAATAGATAAGTATACGAAGTTTGAATGTCTTTCGGTACCAAAAACACTACGTGAAACATTAATGAAAAATGTGGCCCCCGTTTTAAAATAGATCCGGCAGTTCTCTTTTTTTTTTATTATTTGAGACGATCAGGACTCGCAACAATACTTCTGGCATGTATCCTCGGCCATAACATTAGATCAACCAAAACTTTGCGAGTAAAATTAGCGAAATGAAAACTACGTTGAAGCCTGCTAGAAGGACACAACGCTCTGCCTGGTTTAGGAATCGAATACGCCAAAAGTTAGCATGAGAGTATCTCTCGTGGCATCTACCGCAGTACAGTTTGTTCTAGCAGAGCATGCACGTTAACCTCTCAGTATTAATACTAACTCTGATGTTAATATACTATTTTATTTTTTTTACTTGTTTCAGTCATTCGACTGTGGCCATGATGGAGCACCACGTTTAATCGAACAAATCAACCCCAGGATTTATTCTACCTAGGACTCATTCTACCGGTCTTTTGTGTCGAACCGCTGAGTGACGGGGACGTAAAAACACCAACATCGGTTGTCAAGCGAAAGTGGATTGACAAACACACACACAAATAACAAATATATATACACACACACATATATATATATGTGTATATATATATATATATATATATATATATATATATATATATATATATATATATATATACGACGGGCTTCTTTCAGTTTCCGTCTACCAAATCCACTCACAAGGCTTTGGTCGGACCGATGCTATAGCAGAAGACACTTTCCAAAGGTGCCACGAAGTGCGACTGAACCGGAAACCATGTGGTTGGGAAGCAAGCTTCTTACCACATAGCCACTATATTTATCTTAACACTTATCTTATTTCTTTACTGCCCACAAAGGGTTAAACATAGAAGGGACAAACAAGGACAGACAAAGGAGTTAAGTCGATTACATCGACCACAGTGCGTAACTTGTACTTAATTTATCGACCCCGAAATGATGAAAGGCAAAGTCGACCTCGGCAGAATTTCAACTCAGAACGTAACGGTAGACGAAATACCGCTAAGAATTTCGCCCAGCGTGCTAACGTTTCTGCCAGCTCGCCACCTTACAGAACCTAGGTTTCCCAAGCGGTCACCCATCTAAGTACTCATCAGGCTCGACGTTGTTTAACTTCGGTGATCGGATGAGATATGGCCGTAAGCCATATCACTCATCTTCTAACCAAGAAACGTTGCCATCCCGAAACTGTTGCATATGAAGCCATTCTGACCAAATAAACTTATGTGTCAAACTATTCAAACTTCTTTTCAGTCATTTGCTGAGTTTGTCTGCTCACCTTTTTTCGTCTTATCGTCACAGTTTCTATCATCTGGAAGTAAAGATCCAACTAACATCCAAAACTTTGATCGGACCTTCAATTCAGTGCAAGTATCTTTAGTACTATTAATTTGCTACTACAACTACAACTATTACTACTATCACCACCACCACCATTACTACTACTACTACTACAAATAAAAATAATAATAGTGATCTCAAATTTTGGCACAAGGCCAGCAATTTCAGCGAGGGGTAAGTCGATTGCATAGACTCCAGTACACAACTGGCACTTATTTTATCGACCTCAAAAAGATGAAAGGCAAAGTCGACCTCGGCGGAATTTGAACTCAGAACCTGAAGACAGACGAATTAATGCTAAGCATTCTGTCCGGCATGCTAATGATTCTGCCAACTCGTCGCCCTGATAAATTTTTCTGCTGCAGACATAGGGCCTGAAACTTTGGAGGAGAGTTGTTTGTCCCCTATATATTTAACCCCTATTGGGCAATAAAGAAATAAAAAACGTTAGCCCAAAGGGCGAAATGCTTAGCAGTATTTCGTCTGTCTTTATGTTCTGAGTTCAAATTCCGCTGAAGTCGACTTTGTCTTTCATCCACTCGGGGTCGATAAATTAAGTGCCAGTTATGCACTAGTGTCGATGTAATCGACTTAATCCCTTTGTCTGTCCTTGTTTGTCCCCTCTATGTTTAGCACCTTGTGGGTCACAAAGAAATAAGAAACGTTAACATGCTGGGCAAAATGCTTAGTGGTATTTCGTTTGTCTTTATGTTCTGAGTTCAAATTCCGCCGAGGTCGACTTTCATCCTTTCGGAGTCGATAAATTAAGTTCCAATTGTGTACTAGGGTCGATCTAATCGACTTGCCCCCTCCCCAAAAATTTCGGGCCTTGTGGCTAGAGTAGAAAAGTAGTAAGTGCAGCAGCAGTAGTAGCAACAGCAACACCACCACCACAACTAGTATCAGCAACAGTAGTAGTAGTAGTAGTAGTAGTAGTAGTAGTAGTAGTAGTAGTAGTAGTAGTAGTAGTAGTAGTAGTAGTAGTAGTAGTAGTAGCTGAGTCATCTACCTCAATATATTTTAATATATTCTAATATATACTACCAACATAAATCAGAGTTACAATTTTTGTTATCAGCCGTATTTCAGACTACATAGTCACGCTTCCCAAGTAGTCTAGTGGTTAGGATTGCGCGCTCTCACCGCGGCGGCCGGGGTTCGATTCCCCGCTTGAGAAACTCTTTTTTTTTTATTTTTTTTAGTTTTTGTATTTCTAAAGACAATATATTTGAAAGTATTGAAAATGTTAGCTTAATTCTGTAAAGACATACCTGTTTTATTCGAGCCGATCAGAGCAACCCGCAGTACATTTGGCAAGTATCTGCTGCCATATATTATCTTCAACCAAAACTTTGTGAGTAAAATTAGGGAGGCGAAAACTATGTCGAATCCAGTTAGAAAGGCTGTTCTTGGAAATATGTTTTAATACGTCGAATGATTTAACATCAAATCTGACCACCTATGATCTTTTTAGCAGAGTCCACCTCCTTGCAAGCTTTCGGGTCAAAATCTCCCTTTTGAGGTTAATATCTTCCCTAACTCAGCAGTAACTCAATCATCAATGTCAGTATAAAACTTCATATACTCTAAAGTATACTACGACGGTGAATCAATGTTACAGTTATTGTTGTCTATCGTGTTTCTGTAGCTTCTCGTCGGCCTCCCAAGTGGTCTAGTGGTTAGGATTCCGCGCTCTCACCGCGGCGGCCGGGGTTCGATTCCCCGCTTGGGAAAACATAAGTCTTTTTTTTCTTCTATATTTTTTTGATTTTAACTTTGAATTTGCAAACACAACATACTTAGACTGGGATATATTGAAAGTTTTAGTTTAATATTGAAAGATATTAGTTTAATACTGTATAGGCAGTTCGGATCTTTTTTAAAACGGGGGCCACATTTTTCATTAACGAAACACTTTGAAACTTGGAACACTGGTAGAATGTGTCATATAAAACATCTTTTTCTCTTAGTCTTCTTAAAAAAAAAGGAAATCCATAAGTTATTCCATGTTAAAGTTGTCGTATTTCTGTAATTTCAACCAATCACTGACGTCCATTCAGCCGATATACATTAAGTGCCGACTACATAAAAAAATGATTCTGAAACAAATCTAGCGGTGATAGGGTTAGGGTTTGGGTTAGGGTAAAACAGCAAATTTAAAAAGAAAAAAGCAAATAAAACGAAGAAAGAAAAAAGCAAATGAAAAAAGCAAATTTAAAATGAAAAAAGCAAATAAAACGAAGCTATGTCTTAATCAGCCAAAGGAGTAAATGTAAACAACTGAATACTTGTCAGTGATTGGTTGAAATTATCGAAATAAGACAATTTTTTACATGAAATAAATTCGAATACAAAAATATTTTTCTGTTCTATAACACAAAATAGATAAGTATACGAAGTTTGAAAGTCTTTCGGTACGAAAAACACTACGTAAAACATTAATGAAAAATGTGGCCCCCGTTTTAAAAAAGATCCGAGTTGTTTGTCCCCTCTATATTTAACCCCTATTGGGCAATAAAGAAATAAAAAACGTTAGCCCGCCGGGCGAAATGCTTAGCAGTATTTCGTCTGTCTTTATGTTCTGAGTTTAAATTCCGCTGATGTCGACTTTGTCTTTCATCCACTCGGGGTCGATAAATTAAGTGCCAGTTATGCACTGGTGTCGATATAATCGACTTAATCCCTTTGTCTGTCCTTGTTTGTCCCCTCTATGTTTAGCACCTTGTGGGTCACAAAGAAATAAGAAACGTTAACATGCTGGGCAAAATGCTTAGTGGTATTTCGTTTGTCTTTATGTTCTGAGTTCAAATTCCGCCGAGGTCGACTTTCATCCTTTCGGAGTCGATAAATTAAGTTCCAATTGTGTACTGGGGTCGATCTAATCGACTGGCCCCCTCCCCAAAAATTTAGCGCCTTGTGGCTAGAGTAGAAAAGTAGTAAGTGCAGCAGCAGTAGTAGCAACAGCAACACCACCACCACAACTAGTATCAGCAACAGTAGTAGTAGTAGTAGTAGTAGTAGTAGTAGTAGTAGTAGTAGTAGTAGTAGTAGTAGTAGTAGTAGTAGTAGTAGTAGTAGTAGTAGTAGCTGAGTCATCTACCTCAATATATTTTAATATATTCTAATATATACTACCAACATAAATCAGAGTTACAATTTTTGTTATCAGCCGTATTTCAGACTATATAGCCACGCTTCCCAAGTAGTCTAGTGGTTAGGATTCCGCGCTCTCACCGCGGCGGCCGGGGTTCGATTCCCCGCTTGGGAAACTCTTGTATTTTTTTTTTTTTTAGTTTTTGTATTTCTAAAGACAACATATTTGAAAGTATTGAAAATGTTAGCTTAATTCTGTAAAGACATACCTGTTTTATTCGAGCCGATCAGAGCAACCCGCAGTACATTTGGCAAGTATCTGCTGCCATATATTATCTTCAACCAAAACTTTGTGAGTAAAATTAGGGAGGCGAAAACTATGTCGAATCCAGTTAGAAAGGCTGTTCTTGGAAATATGTTTTAATACGTCGAATGATTTAACATCAAATCTGACCACCTATGATATTTTTAGCAGAGTCCACCTCCTTGCAAGCTTTCGGGTCAAAATCTCCCTTTTGAGGTTAATATCTTCCCTAACTCAGCAGTAACTCAATCATCAATGTCAGTATAAAACTTCATATACTCTAAAGTATACTACGACGGTGAATCAATGTTACAGTTATTGTTGTCTATCGTGTTTCTGTAGCTTCTCGTCGGCCTCCCAAGTGGTCTAGTGGTTAGGATTCCGCGCTCTCACCGCGGCTGCCGGGGTTCGATTCCCCGCTTGGGAAAACATAAGTCTTTTTTTTCTTCTATATTTTTTTGATTTTAACTTTGAATTTGCGAACACAACATACTTAGACTGGGATATATTGAAAGTTTTAGTTTAATATTGAAAGATATTAGTTTAGTACTGTATAGGCAGTTCGGATCTTTTTTAAAACGGGGGCCACATTTTTCTTTAACGAAACACTTTGAAACTTGGAACACTGGTAGAATGTGTCATATAAAACATCTTTTTCTCTTAGTCTTCTTAAAAAAAAAGGAAATCCATAAGTTATTCCATGTTAAAGTTGTCGTATTTCTGTAATTTCAACCAATCACTGACGTCCATTCAGCCGATATACATTAAGTGCCGACTACATAAAAAAATGATTCTGAAACAAATCAATCGGTGATAGGGTTAGGGTTTGGGTTAGGGTAAAACAGCAAATTTAAAAAGAAAAAAGCAAATAAAACGAAGAAAGAAAAAAGCAAATGAAAAAAGCAAATTTAAAATGAAAAAAGCAAATAAAACGAAGCTATGTCTTAATCAGCCAAAGGAGTAAATGTAAACAACTGAATACTTGTCAGTGATTGGTTGAAATTATCGAAATAAGACAATTTTTTACATGAAATAAATTCGAATACAAAAATATTTTTCTGTTCTATAACACAAAATAGATAAGTATACGAAGTTTGAAAGTCTTTCGGTACCAAAAACACTACGTAAAACATTAATGAAAAATGTGGGCCCCGTTTCAAAAAAGATCCGAGTTGTTTGTCCCCTCTATATTTAACCCCTATTGGGCAATAAAGAAATAAAAAACGTTAGCCCGCCGGGCGAAATGCTTAGCAGTATTTCGTCTGTCTTTATGTTCTGAGTTCAAATTCCGCTGAAGTCGACTTTGTCTTTCATCCACTCGGGGTCGATAAATTAAGTGCCAGTTATGCACTGGTGTCGATGTAATCGACTTAATCCTTTTGTCTGTCCTTGTTTGTCCCCTCTATGTTTAGCACCTTGTGGGTCACAAAGAAATAAGAAACGTTAACATGCTGGGCAAAATGCTTAATGGTATTTCGTTTGTCTTTATGTTCTGAGTTCAAATTCCGCCGAGGTCGACTTTCATCCTTTCGGAGTCGATAAATTAAGTTCCAATTGTGTACTAGGGTCGATCTAATCGACTTGCCCCTTCCCCAAAAATTTCGGGCCTTGTGGCTAGAGTAGAAAAGTAGTAAGTGCAGCAGCAGTAGTAGCAACAGCAACACCACCACCACAACTAGTATCAGCAACAGTAGTAGTAGTAGTAGTAGTAGTAGTAGTAGTAGTAGTAGTAGTAGTAGTAGTAGTAGTAGTAGTACTAGTAGCTGAGTCATCTACCTCAATATATTTTAATATATTCTAATATATACTACCAACATAAATCAGACTTACAATTTTTGTTATCAGCCGTATTTCAGACTATATAGCCATGCTTCCCAAGTAGTCTAGTGGTTAGGATTCCGCGCTCTCACCGCGGCGGCCGGGGTTCGATTCCCCGCTTGGGAAACTCTTGTATTTTTATTTCTTTTTAGTTTTTGTATTTCTAAAGACAACATATTTGAAAGTATTGAAAATGTTAGCTTAATTCTGTAAAGACATACCTGTTTTATTCGAGCCGATCAGAGCAACCCGCAGTACATTTGGCAAGTATCTGCTGCCATATATTATCTTCAACCAAAACTTTGTGAGTAAAATTAGGGAGGCGAAAACTATGTCGAATCCAGTTAGAAAGGCTGTTCTTGGAAATATGTTTTAATACGTCGAATGATTTAACATCAAATCTGACCACCTATGATCTTTTTAGCAGAGTCCACCTCCTTGCAAGCTTTCGGGTCAAAATCTCCCTTTTGAGGTTAATATCTTCCCTAACTCAGCAGTAACTCAATCATCAATGTCAGTATAAAACTTCATATACTCTAAAGTATACTACGACGGTGAATCAATGTTACAGTTATTGTTGTCTATCGTGTTTCTGTAGCTTCTCTTCGGCCTACCAAGTGATCTAGTGGTTAGGATTCCGCGCTCTCACCGCGGCGGCCGGGGTTCGATTCCCCGCTTGGGAAAACATAAGTTTCTTTTTTCTTCTATATTTTTTTGATTTTAACTTTGAATTTGCGAACACAACATACTTAGACTGGGATATATTGAAAGTTTTAGTTTAATATTGAAAGATATTAGTTTAGTACTGTATAGGCAGTTCGGATCTTTTTTAAAACGGGGGCCACATTTTTCTTTAACGAAACACTTTGAAACTTGGAACACTGGTAGAATGTGTCATATAAAACATCTTTTTCTCTTAGTCTTCTTAAAAAAAAAGGAAATCCATAAGTTATTCCATGTTAAAGTTGTCGTATTTCTGTAATTTCAACCAATCACTGACGTCCATTCAGCCGATATACATTAAGTGCCGACTACGTAAAAAAAGGATTCTGAAACAATTCTATCGGTGATAGGGTTAGGGTTTGGGTTAGGGTAAAACAGCAAATTTAAAAAGAAAAAAGCAAATAAAACGAAGAAAGAAAAAAGCAAATGAAAAAAGCAAATTTAAAATGAAAAAAGCAAATAAAACGAAGCTATTTCTTAATCAGCCAAAGGAGTAAATGTAAACAACTGAATACTTGTCAGTGATTGGTTGAAATTATCGAAATAAGACAATTTTTTACATGAAATAAATTCGAATACAAAAATATTTTTCTGTTCTATAACACAAAATAGATAAGTATACGAAGTTTGAAAGTCTTTCGGTACCAAAAACACTACGTAAAATATTAATGAAAAATGTGGCCCCCGTTTTAAAAAAGATCCGAGTTGTTTGTCCCCTCTATATTTAACCCCTATTGGGCAATAAAGAAATAAAAAACGTTAGCCCGCCGGGCGAAATGCTTAGCAGTATTTCGTCTGTCTTTATGTTCTGAGTTCAAATTCCGCTGAAGTCGACTTTGTCTTTCATCCACTCGGGGTCGATAAATTAAGTGCCAGTTATGCTCTGGTGTCGATGTAATCGACTTAATCACTTTGTCTGTCCTTGTTTGTCCCCTCTATCTTTAGCACCTTGTGGGTCACAAAGAAATAAGAAACGTTAACATGCTGGGCAAAATGCTTAGTGGTATTTCGTTTGTCTTTATGTTCTGAGTTCAAATTCCGCCGAGGTCGACTTTCATCCTTTCGGAGTCGATAAATTAAGTTCCAATTGTGTACTAGGGTCGATCTAATCGACTTGCCCCCTCCCCCAAAATTTCGGGCCTTGTGGCTAGAGTAGAAAAGTAGTAAGTGCAGCAGCAGTAGTAGCAACAGCAACACCACCACCACAACTAGTATCAGCAACAGTAGTAGTAGTAGTAGTAGTAGTAGTAGTAGTAGTAGTAGTAGTAGTAGTAGTAGCTGAGTCATCTACCTCAATATATTTTAATATATTCTAATATATACTAACAACATAAATCAGAGTTACAATTTTTGTTATCAGCCGTATTTCAGACTATATATCCACGCTTCCCAAGTAGTCTAGTGGTTAGGATTCCGCGCTCTCACCGCGACGGCCGGGGTTCGATTCGCCGCTTGGGAAACTCTTGTATTTTTTTTTTTTTTAGTTTTTGTATTTCTAAAGACAACATATTTGAAAGTATTGAAAATGTTAGCTTAATTCTGTAAAGACATACCTGTTTTATTCGAGCCGATCAGAGCAACCCGCAGTACATTTGGCAAGTATCTGCTGCCATATATTATCTTCAACCAAAACTTTGTGAGTAAAATTAGGGAGGCGAAAACTATGTCGAATCCAGTTAGAAAGGCTGTTCTTGGAAATATGTTTTAATACGTCAAATGATTTAACATCAAATCTGACCACCTATGATATTTTTAGCAGAGTCCACCTCCTTGCAAGCTTTCGGGTCAAAATCTCCCTTTTGAGGTTAATATCTTCCCTAACTCAGCAGTAACTCAATCATCAATGTCAGTATAAAACTTCATATACTCTAAAGTATACTACGACGGTGAATCAATGTTACAGTTATTGTTGTCTATCGTGTTTCTGTAGCTTCTCGTCGGCCTCCCAAGTGGTCTAGTGGTTAGGATTCCGCGCTCTCACCGCGGCGGCCGGGGTTCGATTCTCCGCTTGGGAAAACATAAGCTTTTTTTTTCTTCTATATTTTTTTGATTTTAACTTTGAATTTGCGAACACAACATACTTAGACTGGGATATATTGAAAGTTTTAGTTTAATATTGAAAGATATTAGTTTAGTACTGTATAGGCAGTTCGGATCTTTTTTAAAACGGGGGCCACATTTTTCTTTAACGAAACACTTTGAAACTTGGAACACTGGTAGAATGTGTCATATAAAACATCTTTTTCTCTTAGTCTTCTTAAAAAAAAAGGAAATCCATAAGTTATTCCATGTTAAAGTTGTCGTATTTCTGTAATTTCAACCAATCACTGACGTCCATTCAGCCGATATACATTAAGTGCCGACTACATAAAAAAATGATTCTGAAACAAATCAATCGGTGATAGGGTTAGGGTTTGGGTTAGGGTAAAACAGCAAATTTAAAAAGAAAAAAGCAAATAAAACGAAGAAAGAAAAAAGCAAATGAAAAAAGCAAATTTAAAATGAAAAAAGCAAATAAAACGAAGCTATGTCTTAATCAGCCAAAGGAGTAAATGTAAACAACTGAATACTTGTCAGTGATTGGTTGAAATTATCGAAATAAGACAATTTTTTACATGAAATAAATTTGAATACAAAAATATTTTTCTGTTCTATAACACAAAATAGATAAGTATACGAAGTTTGAAAGTCTTTCGGTACCAAAAACACTACGTAAAACATTAATGAAAAATGTGGCCCCCGTTTTAAAAAAGATCCGAGTTGTTTGTCCCCTCTATATTTAACCCCTATTGGGCAATAAAGAAATAAAAAACGTTAGCCCGCCGGGCGAAATGCTTAGCAGTATTTCGTCTGTCTTTATGTTCTGAGTTCAAATTCCGCTGAAGTCGACTTTGTCTTTCATCCACTCGGGGTCGATAAATTAAGTGCCAGTTATGCTCTGGTGTCGATGTAATCGACTTAATCACTTTGTCTGTCCTTGTTTGTCCCCTCTATCTTTAGCACCTTGTGGGTCACAAAGAAATAAGAAACGTTAACATGCTGGGCAAAATGCTTAGTGGTATTTCGTTTGTCTTTATGTTCTGAGTTCAAATTCCGCCGAGGTCGACTTTCATCCTTTCGGAGTCAATAAATTAAGTTCCAATTGTGTACTAGGGTCGATCTAATCGACTTGCCCCCTCCCCAAAAATTTCGGGCCTTGTGGCTAGAGTAGAAAAGTAGTAAGTGCAGCAGCAGTAGTAGCAACAGCAACACCACCACCACAACTAGTATCAGCAACAGTAGTAGTAGTAGTAGTAGTAGTAGTAGTAGTAGTAGTAGTAGTAGTAGTAGTAGTAGCTGAGTCATCTACCTCAATATATTTTAATATATTCTAATATATACTAACAACATAAATCAGAGTTACAATTTTTGTTATCAGCCGTAATTCAGACTATATAGCCACGCTTCCCAAGTAGTCTAGTGGTTAGGATTCCGCGCTCTCACCGCGGCGGCCGGGGTTCGATTCCCCGCATGGGAAACTCCTGTATTTTTTTTTTTTTTAGTTTTTGTATTTCTAAAGACAACATATTTGAAAGTATTGAAAATGTTAGCTTAATTCTGTAAAGACATACCTGTTTTATTCGAGCCGATCAGAGCAACCCGCAGTACATTTGGCAAGTATCTGCTGCCATATATTATCTTCAACCAAAACTTTGTGAGTAAAATTAGGGAGGCGAAAACTATGTCGAATCCAGTTAGAAAGGCTGTTCTTGGAAATATGTTTTAATACGTCAAATGATTTAACATCAAATCTGACCACCTATGATATTTTTAGCAGAGTCCACCTCCTTGCAAGCTTTCGGGTCAAAATCTCCCTTTTGAGGTTAATATCTTCCCTAACTCAGCAGTAACTCAATCATCAATGTCAGTATAAAACTTCATATACTCTAAAGTATACTACGACGGTGAATCAATGTTACAGTTATTGTTGTCTATCGTGTTTCTGTAGCTTCTCGTCGGCCTCACAAGTGGTCTAGTGGTTAGGATTCCGCGCTCTCACCGCGGCGGCCGGGGTTCGATTCTCCGCTTGGGAAAACATAAGTTTTTTTTTTCTTCTATATTTTTTTGATTTTAACTTTGAATTTGCGAACACAACATACTTAGACTGGGATATATTGAAATTTTTAGTTTAAGATTGAAAGATATTAGTTTAGTACTGTATAGGCAGTTCGGATCTTTTTTAAAACGGGGGCCACATTTTTCTTTAACGAAACACTTTGAAACTTGGAACACTGGTAGAATGTGTCATATAAAACATCTTTTTCTCTTAGTCTTCTTAAAAAAAAAGGAAATCCATAAGTTATTCCATGTTAAAGTTGTCGTATTTCTGTAATTTCAACCAATCACTGACGTCCATTCAGCCGATATACATTAAGTGCCGACTACATAAAAAAATGATTCTGAAACAAATCAATCGGTGATAGGGTTAGGGTTTGGGTTAGGGTAAAACAGCAAATTTAAAAAGAAAAAAGCAAATAAAACGAAGAAAGAAAAAAGCAAATGAAAAAAGCAAATTTAAAATGAAAAAAGCAAATAAAACGAAGCTATGTCTTAATCAGCCAAAGGAGTAAATGTAAACAACTGAATACTTGTCAGTGATTGGTTGAAATTATCGAAATAAGACAATTTTTTACATGAAATAAATTCGAATACAAAAATATTTTTCTGTTCTATAACACAAAATAGATAAGTATACGAAGTTTGAAAGTCTTTCGGTACGAAAAACACTACGTAAAACATTAATGAAAAATGTGGCCCCCGTTTTAAAAAAGATCCGAGTTGTTTGTCCCCTCTATATTTAACCCCTATTGGGCAATAAAGAAATAAAAAACGTTAGCCCGCCGGGCGAAATGCTTAGCAGTATTTCGTCTGTCTTTATGTTCTGAGTTCAAATTCCGCTGAAGTCGACTTTGTCTTTCATCCACTCGGGGTCGATAAATTAAGTGCCAGTTATGCACTGGTGTCGATGTAATCGACTTAATCCCTTTGTCTGTCCTTGTTTGTCCCCTCTATGTTTAGCACCTTGTGGGTCACAAAGAAATAAGAAACGTTAACATGCTGGGCAAAATGCTTAGTGGTATTTCGTTTGTCTTTATGTTCTGAGTTCAAATTCCGCCGAGGTCGACTTTCATCCTTTCGGAGTCGATAAATTAAGTTCCAATTGTGTACTAGGGTCGATCTAATCGACTTGCCCCTTCCCCAAAAATTTCGGGCCTTGTGGCTAGAGTAGAAAAGTAGTAAGTGCAGCAGCAGTAGTAGCAACAGCAACACCACCACCACAACTAGTATCAGCAACAGTAGTAGTAGTAGTAGTAGTAGTAGTAGTAGTAGTAGTAGTAGTAGTAGTAGTAGTAGTAGCTGAGTCATCTACCTCAATATATTTTAATATATTCTAATATATACTAACAACATAAATCAGAGTTACAATTTTTGTTATCAGCCGTATTTCAGACTATATAGCCACGCTTCCCAAGTAGTCTAGTGGTTAGGATTCCGCGCTCTCACCGCGGCGGCCGGGGTTCGATTCCCCGCTTGGGAAACTCTTGTATTTTTTTTTTTTTTTAGTTTTTGTATTTCTAAAGACAACATATTTGAAAGTATTGAAAATGTTAGCTTAATTCTGTAAAGACATACCTGTTTTATTCGAGCCGATCAGAGCAACCCGCAGTACATTTGGCAAGTATCTGCTGCCATATATTATCTTCAACCAAAACTTTGTGAGTAAAATTAGGGAGGCGAAAACTATGTCGAATCCAGTTAGAAAGGCTGTTCTTGGAAATATGTTTTAATACGTCGAATGATTTAACATCAAATCTGACCACCTATGATATTTTTAGCAGAGTCCACCTCCTTGCAAGCTTTCGGGTCAAAATCTCCCTTTTGAGGTTAATATCTTCCCTAACTCAGCAGTAACTCAATCATCAATGTCAGTATAAAACTTCATATACTCTAAAGTATACTACGACGGTGAATCAATGTTACAGTTATTGTTGTCTATCGTGTTTCTGTAGCTTCTCGTCGGCCTCCCAAGTGGTCTAGTGGTTAGGATTCCGCGCTCTCACCGCGGCGGCCGGGGTTCGATTCCCCGCTTGGGAAAACATAAGTTTCTTTTTTCTTCTATATTTTTTTGATTTTAACTTTGAATTTGCGAACACAACATACTTAGACTGGGATATATTGAAAGTTTTAGTTTAATATTGAAAGATATTAGTTTAGTACTGTATAGGCAGTTCGGATCTTTTTTAAAACGGGGGCCACATTTTTCTTTAACGAAACACTTTGAAACTTGGAACACTGGTAGAATGTGTCATATAAAACATCTTTTTCTCTTAGTCTTCTTTAAAAAAAAGGAAATCCATAAGTTATTCCATGTTAAAGTTGTCGTATTTCTGTAATTTCAACCAATCACTGACGTCCATTCAGCCGATATACATTAAGTGCCGACTACATAAAAAAATGATTCTGAAACAAATCAATCGGTGATAGGGTTAGGGTTTGGGTTAGGGTAAAACAGCAAATTTAAAAAGAAAAAAGCAAATAAAACGAAGAAAGAAAAAAGCAAATGAAAAAAGCAAATTTAAAATGAAAAAAGCAAATAAAACGAAGCTATGTCTTAATCAGCCAAAGGAGTAAATGTAAACAACTGAATACTTGTCAGTGATTGGTTGAAATTATCGAAATAAGACAATTTTTTACATGAAATAAATTCGAATACAAAAATATTTTTCTGTTCTATAACACAAAATAGATAAGTATACGAAGTTTGAAAGTCTTTCGGTACGAAAAACACTACGTAAAACATTAATGAAAAATGTGGCCCCCGTTTTAAAAAAGATCCGAGTTGTTTGTCCCCTCTATATTTAACCCCTATTGGGCAATAAAGAAATAAAAAACGTTAGCCCGCCGGGCGAAATGCTTAGCAGTATTTCGTCTGTCTTTATGTTCTGAGTTCAAATTCCGCTGAAGTCGACTTTGTCTTTCATCCACTCGGGGTCGATAAATTAAGTGCCAGTTATGCACTGGTGTCGATGTAATCGACTTAATCCCTTTGTCTGTCCTTGTTTGTCCCCTCTATGTTTAGCACCTTGTGGGTCACAAAGAAATAAGAAACGTTAACATGCTGGGCAAAATGCTTAGTGGTATTTCGTTTGTCTTTATGTTCTGAGTTCAAATTCCGCCGAGGTCGACTTTCATCCTTTCGGAGTCGATAAATTAAGTTCCAATTGTGTACTAGGGTCGATCTAATCGACTTGCCCCTTCCCCAAAAATTTCGGGCCTTGTGGCTAGAGTAGAAAAGTAGTAAGTGCAGCAGCAGTAGTAGCAACAGCAACACCACCACCACAACTAGTATCAGCAACAGTAGTAGTAGTAGTAGTAGTAGTAGTAGTAGTAGTAGCTGAGTCATCTACCTCAATATATTTTAATATATTCTAATATATACTAACAACATAAATCAGAGTTACAATTTTTGTTATCAGCCGTATTTCAGACTATATAGCCACGCTTCCCAAGTAGTCTAGTGGTTAGGATTCCGCGCTCTCACCGCGGCGGCCGGGGTTCGATTCCCCGCTTGGGAAACTCTTGTATTTTTTTTTTTTTTTTAGTTTTTGTATTTCTAAAGACAACATATTTGAAAGTATTGAAAATGTTAGCTTAATTCTGTAAAGACATACCTGTTTTATTCGAGCCGATCAGAGCAACCCGCAGTACATTTGGCAAGTATCTGCTGCCATATATTATCTTCAACCAAAACTTTGTGAGTAAAATTAGGGAGGCGAAAACTATGTCGAATCCAGTTAGAAAGGCTGTTCTTGGAAATATGTTTTAATACGTCGAATGATTTAACATCAAATCTGACCACCTATGATATTTTTAGCAGAGTCCACCTCCTTGCAAGCTTTCGGGTCAAAATCTCCCTTTTGAGGTTAATATCTTCCCTAACTCAGCAGTAACTCAATCATCAATGTCAGTATAAAACTTCATATACTCTAAAGTATACTACGACGGTGAATCAATGTTACAGTTATTGTTGTCTATCGTGTTTCTGTAGCTTCTCGTCGGCCTCCCAAGTGGTCTAGTGGTTAGGATTCCGCGCTCTCACCGCGGCGGCCGGGGTTCGATTCCCCGCTTGGGAAAACATAAGTTTCTTTTTTCTTCTATATTTTTTTGATTTTAACTTTGAATTTGCGAACACAACATACTTAGACTGGGATATATTGAAAGTTTTAGTTTAATATTGAAAGATATTAGTTTAGTACTGTATAGGCAGTTCGGATCTTTTTTAAAACGGGGGCCACATTTTTCTTTAACGAAACACTTTGAAACTTGGAACACTGGTAGAATGTGTCATATAAAACATCTTTTTCTCTTAGTCTTCTTTAAAAAAAAGGAAATCCAGAAGTTATTCCATGTTAAAGTTGTCGTATTTCTGTAATTTCAACCAATCACTGACGTCCATTCAGCCGATATACATTAAGTGCCGACTACATAAAAAAATGATTCTGAAACAAATCAATCGGTGATAGGGTTAGGGTTTGGGTTAGGGTAAAACAGCAAATTTAAAAAGAAAAAAGCAAATAAAACGAAGAAAGAAAAAAGCAAATGAAAAAAGCAAATTTAAAAT
This sequence comes from Octopus bimaculoides, assembly GCF_046866305.1. Lineage (NCBI taxonomy): Eukaryota > Metazoa > Mollusca > Cephalopoda > Octopoda > Octopodidae > Octopus > Octopus bimaculoides. The sequence continues at coordinate 99,094,342 of NC_142934.1, read as the reverse complement.
GAAAAAAGCAAATAAAACGAAGCTATGTCTTAATCAGCCAAAGGAGTAAATGTAAACAACTGAATACTTGTCAGTGATTGGTTGAAATTATCGAAATAAGACAATTTTTTACATGAAATAAATTCGAATACAAAAATATTTTTCTGTTCTATAACACAAAATAGATAAGTATACGAAGTTTGAAAGTCTTTCGGTACGAAAAACACTACGTAAAACATTAATGAAAAATGTGGCCCCCGTTTTAAAAAAGATCCGAGTTGTTTGTCCCCTCTATATTTAACCCCTATTGGGCAATAAAGAAATAAAAAACGTTAGCCCGCCGGGCGAAATGCTTAGCAGTATTTCGTCTGTCTTTATGTTCTGAGTTCAAATTCCGCTGAAGTCGACTTTGTCTTTCATCCACTCGGGGTCGATAAATTAAGTGCCAGTTATGCACTGGTGTCGATGTAATCGACTTAATCCCTTTGTCTGTCCTTGTTTGTCCCCTCTATGTTTAGCACCTTGTGGGTCACAAAGAAATAAGAAACGTTAACATGCTGGGCAAAATGCTTAGTGGTATTTCGTTTGTCTTTATGTTCTGAGTTCAAATTCCGCCGAGGTCGACTTTCATCCTTTCGGAGTCGATAAATTAAGTTCCAATTGTGTACTAGGGTCGATCTAATCGACTTGCCCCTTCCCCAAAAATTTCGGGCCTTGTGGCTAGAGTAGAAAAGTAGTAAGTGCAGCAGCAGTAGTAGCAACAGCAACACCACCACCACAACTAGTATCAGCAACAGTAGTAGTAGTAGTAGTAGTAGTAGTAGTAGTAGTAGCTGAGTCATCTACCTCAATATATTTTAATATATTCTAATATATACTAACAACATAAATCAGAGTTACAATTTTTGTTATCAGCCGTATTTCAGACAATATAGCCACGCTTCCCAAGTAGTCTAGTGGTTAGGATTCCGCGCTCTCACCGCGGCGGCCGGGGTTCGATTCCCCGCTTGGGAAACTCTTGTATTTGTTTTTTTTTTTAGTTTTTGTATTTCTAAAGACAACATATTTGAAAGTATTGAAAATGTTAGCTTAATTCTGTAAAGACATACCTGTTTTATTCGAGCCGATCAGAGCAACCCGCAGTACATTTGGCAAGTATCTGCTGCCATATATTATCTTCAACCAAAACTTTGTGAGTAAAATTAGGGAGGCGAAAACTATGTCGAATCCAGTTAGAAAGGCTGTTCTTGGAAATATGTTTTAATACGTCGAATGATTTAACATCAAATCTGACCACCTATGATATTTTTAGCAGAGTCCACCTCCTTGCAAGCTTTCGGGTCAAAATCTCCCTTTTGAGGTTAATATCTTCCCTAACTCAGCAGTAACTCAATCATCAATGTCAGTATAAAACTTCATATACTCTAAAGTATACTACGACGGTGAATCAATGTTACAGTTATTGTTGTCTATCGTGTTTCTGTAGCTTCTCGTCGGCCTCCCAAGTGGTCTAGTGGTTAGGATTCCGCGCTCTCACCGCGGCGGCCGGGGTTCGATTCCCCGCTTGGGAAAACATAAGTTTCTTTTTTCTTCTATATTTTTTTGATTTTAACTTTGAATTTGCGAACACAACATACTTAGACTGGGATATATTGAAAGTTTTAGTTTAATATTGAAAGATATTAGTTTAGTACTGTATAGGCAGTTCGGATCTTTTTTAAAACGGGGGCCACATTTTTCTTTAACGAAACACTTTGAAACTTGGAACACTGGTAGAATGTGTCATATAAAACATCTTTTTCTCTTAGTCTTCTTTAAAAAAAAGGAAATCCAGAAGTTATTCCATGTTAAAGTTGTCGTATTTCTGTAATTTCAACCAATCACTGACGTCCATTCAGCCGATATACATTAAGTGCCGACTACATAAAAAAATGATTCTGAAACAAATCAATCGGTGATAGGGTTAGGGTTTGGGTTAGGGTAAAACAGCAAATTTAAAAAGGAAAAAGCAAATAAAACGAAGAAAGAAAAAAGCAAATGAAAAAAGCAAATTTAAAATGAAAAAAGCAAATAAAACGAAGCTATGTCTTAATCAGCCAAAGGAGTAAATGTAAACAACTGAATACTTGTCAGTGATTGGTTGAAATTATCGAAATAAGACAATTTTTTACATGAAATAAATTCGAATACAAAAATATTTTTCTGTTCTATAACACAAAATAGATAAGTATACGAAGTTTGAAAGTCTTTCGGTACGAAAAACACTACGTAAAACATTAATGAAAAATGTGGCCCCCGTTTTAAAAAAGATCCGAGTTGTTTGTCCCCTCTATATTTAACCCCTATTGGGCAATAAAGAAATAAAAAACGTTAGCCCGCCGGGCGAAATGCTTAGCAGTATTTCGTCTGTCTTTATGTTCTGAGTTCAAATTCCGCTGAAGTCGACTTTGTCTTTCATCCACTCGGGGTCGATAAATTAAGTGCCAGTTATGCACTGGTGTCGATGTAATCGACTTAATCCCTTTGTCTGTCCTTGTTTGTCCCCTCTATGTTTAGCACCTTGTGGGTCACAAAGAAATAAGAAACGTTAACATGCTGGGCAAAATGCTTAGTGGTATTTCGTTTGTCTTTATGTTCTGAGTTCAAATTCCGCCGAGGTCGACTTTCATCCTTTCGGAGTCGATAAATTAAGTTCCAATTGTGTACTAGGGTCGATCTAATCGACTTGCCCCTTCCCCAAAAATTTCGGGCCTTGTGGCTAGAGTAGAAAAGTAGTAAGTGCAGCAGCAGTAGTAGCAACAGCAACACCACCACCACAACTAGTATCAGCAACAGTAGTAGTAGTAGTAGTAGTAGTAGTAGTAGTAGTAGTAGTAGTAGTAGTAGTAGTAGTAGTAGTAGTAGTAGCTGAGTCATCTACCTCAATATATTTTAATATATTCTAATATATACTAACAACATAAATCAGAGTTACAATTTTTGTTATCAGCCGTATTTCAGACAATATAGCCACGCTTCCCAAGTAGTCTAGTGGTTAGGATTCCGCGCTCTCACCGCGGCGGCCGGGGTTCGATTCCCCGCTTGGGAAACTCTTGTATTTGTTTTTTTTTTTAGTTTTTGTATTTCTAAAGACAACATATTTGAAAGTATTGAAAATGTTAGCTTAATTCTGTAAAGACATACCTGTTTTATTCGAGCCGATCAGAGCAACCCGCAGTACATTTGGCAAGTATCTGCTGCCATATATTATCTTCAACCAAAACTTTGTGAGTAAAATTAGGGAGGCGAAAACTATGTCGAATCCAGTTAGAAAGGCTGTTCTTGGAAATATGTTTTAATACGTCGAATGATTTAACATCAAATCTGACCACCTATGATATTTTTAGCAGAGTCCACCTCCTTGCAAGCTTTCGGGTCAAAATCTCCCTTTTGAGGTTAATATCTTCCCTAACTCAGCAGTAACTCAATCATCAATGTCAGTATAAAACTTCATATACTCTAAAGTATACTACGACGGTGAATCAATGTTACAGTTATTGTTGTCTATCGTGTTTCTGTAGCTTCTCGTCGGCCTCCCAAGTGGTCTAGTGGTTAGGATTCCGCGCTCTCACCGCGGCGGCCGGGGTTCGATTCCCCGCTTGGGAAAACATAAGTTTCTTTTTTCTTCTATATTTTTTTGATTTTAACTTTGAATTTGCGAACACAACATACTTAGACTGGGATATATTGAAAGTTTTAGTTTAATATTGAAAGATATTAGTTTAGTACTGTATAGGCAGTTCGGATCTTTTTTAAAACGGGGGCCACATTTTTCTTTAACGAAACACTTTGAAACTTGGAACACTGGTAGAATGTGTCATATAAAACATCTTTTTCTCTTAGTCTTCTTTAAAAAAAAGGAAATCCAGAAGTTATTCCATGTTAAAGTTGTCGTATTTCTGTAATTTCAACCAATCACTGACGTCCATTCAGCCGATATACATTAAGTGCCGACTACATAAAAAAATGATTCTGAAACAAATCAATCGGTGATAGGGTTAGGGTTTGGGTTAGGGTAAAACAGCAAATTTAAAAAGGAAAAAGCAAATAAAACGAAGAAAGAAAAAAGCAAATGAAAAAAGCAAATTTAAAATGAAAAAAGCAAATAAAACGAAGCTATGTCTTAATCAGCCAAAGGAGTAAATGTAAACAACTGAATACTTGTCAGTGATTGGTTGAAATTATCGAAATAAGACAATTTTTTACATGAAATAAATTCGAATACAAAAATATTTTTCTGTTCTATAACACAAAATAGATAAGTATACGAAGTTTGAAAGTCTTTCGGTACGAAAAACACTACGTAAAACATTAATGAAAAATGTGGCCCCCGTTTTAAAAAAGATCCGAGTTGTTTGTCCCCTCTATATTTAACCCCTATTGGGCAATAAAGAAATAAAAAACGTTAGCCCGCCGGGCGAAATGCTTAGCAGTATTTCGTCTGTCTTTATGTTCTGAGTTCAAATTCCGCTGAAGTCGACTTTGTCTTTCATCCACTCGGGGTCGATAAATTAAGTGCCAGTTATGCACTGGTGTCGATGTAATCGACTTAATCCCTTTGTCTGTCCTTGTTTGTCCCCTCTATGTTTAGCACCTTGTGGGTCACAAAGAAATAAGAAACGTTAACATGCTGGGCAAAATGCTTAGTGGTATTTCGTTTGTCTTTATGTTCTGAGTTCAAATTCCGCCGAGGTCGACTTTCATCCTTTCGGAGTCGATAAATTAAGTTCCAATTGTGTACTAGGGTCGATCTAATCGACTTGCCCCTTCCCCAAAAATTTCGGGCCTTGTGGCTAGAGTAGAAAAGTAGTAAGTGCAGCAGCAGTAGTAGCAACAGCAACACCACCACCACAACTAGTATCAGCAACAGTAGTAGTAGTAGTAGTAGTAGTAGTAGTAGTAGTAGTAGTAGTAGTAGTAGTAGTAGTAGTAGTAGTAGTAGCTGAGTCATCTACCTCAATATATTTTAATATATTCTAATATATACTAACAACATAAATCAGAGTTACAATTTTTGTTATCAGCCGTATTTCAGACTATATAGCCACGCTTCCCAAGTAGTCTAGTGGTTAGGATTCCGCGCTCTCACCGCGGCGGCCGGGGTTCGATTCCCCGCTTGGGAAACTCTTGTATTTTTTTTTTTTTTTTAGTTTTTGTATTTCTAAAGACAACATATTTGAAAGTATTGAAAATGTTAGCTTAATTCTGTAAAGACATACCTGTTTTATTCGAGCCGATCAGAGCAACCCGCAGTACATTTGGCAAGTATCTGCTGCCATATATTATCTTCAACCAAAACTTTGTGAGTAAAATTAGGGAGGCGAAAACTATGTCGAATCCAGTTAGAAAGGCTGTTCTTGGAAATATGTTTTAATACGTCGAATGATTTAACATCAAATCTGACCACCTATGATATTTTTAGCAGAGTCCACCTCCTTGCAAGCTTTCGGGTCAAAATCTCCCTTTTGAGGTTAATATCTTCCCTAACTCAGCAGTAACTCAATCATCAATGTCAGTATAAAACTTCATATACTCTAAAGTATACTACGACGGTGAATCAATGTTACAGTTATTGTTGTCTATCGTGTTTCTGTAGCTTCTAGTCGGCCTCCCAAGTGGTCTAGTGGTTAGGATTCCGCGCTCTCACCGCGGCGGCCGGGGTTCGATTCCCCGCTTGGGAAAACATAAGTTTTTTTTTTCTTCTATATTTTTTTGATTTTAACTTTGAATTTGCGAACACAACATACTTAGACTGGGATATATTGAAAGTTTTAGTTTAATATTGAAAGATATTAGTTTAGTACTGTATAGGCAGTTCGGATCTTTTTTAAAACGGGGGCCACATTTTTCTTTAACGAAACACTTTGAAACTTGGAACACTGGTAGAATGTGTCATATAAAACATCTTTTTCTCTTAGTCTTCTTTAAAAAAAAGGAAATCCAGAAGTTATTCCATGTTAAAGTTGTCGTATTTCTGTAATTTCAACCAATCACTGACGTCCATTCAGCCGATATACATTAAGTGCCGACTACATAAAAAAATGATTCTGAAACAAATCAATCGGTGATAGGGTTAGGGTTTGGGTTAGGGTAAAACAGCAAATTTAAAAAGAAAAAAGCAAATAAAACGAAGAAAGAAAAAAGCAAATGAAAAAAGCAAATTTAAAATGAAAAAAGCAAATAAAACGAAGCTATGTCTTAATCAGCCAAAGGAGTAAATGTAAACAACTGAATACTTGTCAGTGATTGGTTGAAATTATCGAAATAAGACAATTTTTTACATGAAATAAATTCGAATACAAAAATATTTTTCTGTTCTATAACACAAAATAGATAAGTATACGAAGTTTGAAAGTCTTTCGGTACGAAAAACACTACGTAAAACATTAATGAAAAATGTGGCCCCCGTTTTAAAAAAGATCCGAGTTGTTTGTCCCCTCTATATTTAACCCCTATTGGGCAATAAAGAAATAAAAAACGTTAGCCCGCCGGGCGAAATGCTTAGCAGTATTTCGTCTGTCTTTATGTTCTGAGTTCAAATTCCGCTGAAGTCGACTTTGTCTTTCATCCACTCGGGGTCGATAAATTAAGTGCCAGTTATGCACTGGTGTCGATGTAATCGACTTAATCCCTTTGTCTGTCCTTGTTTGTCCCCTCTATGTTTAGCACCTTGTGGGTCACAAAGAAATAAGAAACGTTAACATGCTGGGCAAAATGCTTAGTGGTATTTCGTTTGTCTTTATGTTCTGAGTTCAAATTCCGCCGAGGTCGACTTTCATCCTTTCGGAGTCGATAAATTAAGTTCCAATTGTGTACTAGGGTCGATCTAATCGACTTGCCCCTTCCCCAAAAATTTCGGGCCTTGTGGCTAGAGTAGAAAAGTAGTAAGTGCAGCAGCAGTAGTAGCAACAGCAACACCACCACCACAACTAGTATCAGCAACAGTAGTAGTAGTAGTAGTAGTAGTAGTAGTAGTAGTAGTAGTAGTAGTAGTAGTAGTAGTAGTAGCTGAGTCATCTACCTCAATATATTTTAATATATTCTAATATATACTAACAACATAAATCAGAGTTACAATTTTTGTTATCAGCCGTATTTCAGACTATATAGCCACGCTTCCCAAGTAGTCTAGTGGTTAGGATTCCGCGCTCTCACCGCGGCGGCCGGGGTTCGATTCCCCGCTTGGGAAACTCTTGTATTTTTTTTTTTTTTTAGTTTTTGTATTTCTAAAGACAACATATTTGAAAGTATTGAAAATGTTAGCTTAATTCTGTAAAGACATACCTGTTTTATTCGAGCCGATCAGAGCAACCCGCAGTACATTTGGCAAGTATCTGCTGCCATATATTATCTTCAACCAAAACTTTGTGAGTAAAATTAGGGAGGCGAAAACTATGTCGAATCCAGTTAGAAAGGCTGTTCTTGGAAATATGTTTTAATACGTCAAATGATTTAACATCAAATCTGACCACCTATGATATTTTTAGCAGAGTCCACCTCCTTGCAAGCTTTCGGGTCAAAATCTCCCTTTTGAGGTTAATATCTTCCCTAACTCAGCAGTAACTCAATCATCAATGTCAGTATAAAACTTCATATACTCTAAAGTATACTACGACGGTGAATCAATGTTACAGTTATTGTTGTCTATCGTGTTTCTGTAGCTTCTCGTCGGCCTCCCAAGTGGTCTAGTGGTTAGGATTCCGCGCTCTCACCGCGGCGGCCGGGGTTCGATTCCCCGCTTGGGAAAACATAAGTTTCTTTTTTCTTCTATATTTTTTTGATTTTAACTTTGAATTTGCGAACACAACATACTTAGACTGGGATATATTGAAAGTTTTAGTTTAATATTGAAAGATATTAGTTTAGTACTGTATAGGCAGTTCGGATCTTTTTTAAAACGGGGGCCACATTTTTCTTTAACGAAACACTTTGAAACTTGGAACACTGGTAGAATGTGTCATATAAAACATCTTTTTCTCTTAGTCTTCTTTAAAAAAAAGGAAATCCAGAAGTTATTCCATGTTAAAGTTGTCGTATTTCTGTAATTTCAACCAATCACTGACGTCCATTCAGCCGATATACATTAAGTGCCGACTACATAAAAAAATGATTCTGAAACAAATCAATCGGTGATAGGGTTAGGGTTTGGGTTAGGGTAAAACAGCAAATTTAAAAAGAAAAAAGCAAATAAAACGAAGAAAGAAAAAAGCAAATGAAAAAAGCAAATTTAAAATGAAAAAAGCAAATAAAACGAAGCTATGTCTTAATCAGCCAAAGGAGTAAATGTAAACAACTGAATACTTGTCAGTGATTGGTTGAAATTATCGAAATAAGACAATTTTTTACATGAAATAAATTCGAATACAAAAATATTTTTCTGTTCTATAACACAAAATAGATAAGTATACGAAGTTTGAAAGTCTTTCGGTACGAAAAACACTACGTAAAACATTAATGAAAAATGTGGCCCCCGTTTTAAAAAAGATCCGAGTTGTTTGTCCCCTCTATATTTAACCCCTATTGGGCAATAAAGAAATAAAAAACGTTAGCCCGCCGGGCGAAATGCTTAGCAGTATTTCGTCTGTCTTTATGTTCTGAGTTCAAATTCCGCTGAAGTCGACTTTGTCTTTCATCCACTCGGGGTCGATAAATTAAGTGCCAGTTATGCACTGGTGTCGATGTAATCGACTTAATCCCTTTGTCTGTCCTTGTTTGTCCCCTCTATGTTTAGCACCTTGTGGGTCACAAAGAAATAAGAAACGTTAACATGCTGGGCAAAATGCTTAGTGGTATTTCGTTTGTCTTTATGTTCTGAGTTCAAATTCCGCCGAGGTCGACTTTCATCCTTTCGGAGTCGATAAATTAAGTTCCAATTGTGTACTAGGGTCGATCTAATCGACTTGCCCCCTCCCCAAAAATTTCGGGCCTTGTGGCTAGAGTAGAAAAGTAGTAAGTGCAGCAGCAGTAGTAGCAACAGCAACACCACCACCACAACTAGTATCAGCAACAGTAGTAGTAGTAGTAGTAGTAGTAGTAGTAGTAGTAGTAGTAGTAGTAGTAGTAGTAGTAGTAGTAGCTGAGTCATCTACCTCAATATATTTTAATATATTCTAATATATACTAACAACATAAATCAGAGTTACAATTTTTGTTATCAGCCGTATTTCAGACTATATAGCCACGCTTCCCAAGTAGTCTAGTGGTTAGGATTCCGCGCTCTCACCGCGGCGGCCGGGGTTCGATTCCCCGCTTGGGAAACTCTTGTATTTTTTTTTTTTTTTAGTTTTTGTATTTCTAAAGACAACATATTTGAAAGTATTGAAAATGTTAGCTTAATTCTGTAAAGACATACCTGTTTTATTCGAGCCGATCAGAGCAACCCGCAGTACATTTGGCAAGTATCTGCTGCCATATATTATCTTCAACCAAAACTTTGTGAGTAAAATTAGGGAGGCGAAAACTATGTCGAATCCAGTTAGAAAGGCTGTTCTTGGAAATATGTTTTAATACGTCGAATGATTTAACATCAAATCTGACCACCTATGATATTTTTAGCAGAGTCCACCTCCTTGCAAGCTTTCGGGTCAAAATCTCCCTTTTGAGGTTAATATCTTCCCTAACTCAGCAGTAACTCAATCATCAATGTCAGTATAAAACTTCATATACTCTAAAGTATACTACGACGGTGAATCAATGTTACAGTTATTGTTGTCTATCGTGTTTCTGTAGCTTCTCGTCGGCCTCCCAAGTGGTCTAGTGGTTAGGATTCCGCGCTCTCACCGCGGCGGCCGGGGTTCGATTCCCCGCTTGGGAAAACATAAGTTTTTTTTTTCTTCTATATTTTTTTGATTTTAACTTTGAATTTGCGAACACAACATACTTAGACTGGGATATATTGAAAGTTTTAGTTTAATATTGAAAGATATTAGTTTAGTACTGTATAGGCAGTTCGGATCTTTTTTAAAACGGGGGCCACATTTTTCTTTAACGAAACACTTTGAAACTTGGAACACTGGTAGAATGTGTCATATAAAACATCTTTTTCTCTTAGTCTTCTTTAAAAAAAAGGAAATCCATAAGTTATTCCATGTTAAAGTTGTCGTATTTCTGTAATTTCAACCAATCACTGACGTCCATTCAGCCGATATACATTAAGTGCCGACTACATAAAAAAATGATTCTGAAACAAATCAATCGGTGATAGGGTTAGGGTTTGGGTTAGGGTAAAACAGCAAATTTAAAAAGAAAAAAGCAAATAAAACGAAGAAAGAAAAAAGCAAATGAAAAAAGCAAATTTAAAATGAAAAAAGCAAATAAAACGAAGCTATGTCTTAATCAGCCAAAGGAGTAAATGTAAACAACTGAATACTTGTCAGTGATTGGTTGAAATTATCGAAATAAGACAATTTTTTACATGAAATAAATTCGAATACAAAAATATTTTTCTGTTCTATAACACAAAATAGATAAGTATACGAAGTTTGAAAGTCTTTCGGTACGAAAAACACTACGTAAAACATTAATGAAAAATGTGGCCCCCGTTTTAAAAAAGATCCGAGTTGTTTGTCCCCTCTATATTTAACCCCTATTGGGCAATAAAGAAATAAAAAACGTTAGCCCGCCGGGCGAAATGCTTAGCAGTATTTCGTCTGTCTTTATGTTCTGAGTTCAAATTCCGCTGAAGTCGACTTTGTCTTTCATCCACTCGGGGTCGATAAATTAAGTGCCAGTTATGCACTGGTGTCGATGTAATCGACTTAATCCCTTTGTCTGTCCTTGTTTGTCCCCTCTATGTTTAGCACCTTGTGGGTCACAAAGAAATAAGAAACGTTAACATGCTGGGCAAAATGCTTAGTGGTATTTCGTTTGTCTTTATGTTCTGAGTTCAAATTCCGCCGAGGTCGACTTTCATCCTTTCGGAGTCGATAAATTAAGTTCCAATTGTGTACTAGGGTCGATCTAATCGACTTGCCCCCTCCCCAAAAATTTCGGGCCTTGTGGCTAGAGTAGAAAAGTAGTAAGTGCAGCAGCAGTAGTAGCAACAGCAACACCACCACCACAACTAGTATCAGCAACAGTAGTAGTAGTAGTAGTAGTAGTAGTAGTAGTAGTAGTAGTAGTAGTAGTAGTAGTAGTAGTAGTAGTAGCTGAGTCATCTACCTCAATATATTTTAATATATTCTAATATATACTAACAACATAAATCAGAGTTACAATTTTTGTTATCAGCCGTATTTCAGACTATATAGCCACGCTTCCCAAGTAGTCTAGTGGTTAGGATTCCGCGCTCTCACCGCGGCGGCCGGGGTTCGATTCCCCGCTTGGGAAACTCTTGTATTTTTTTTTTTTTTTAGTTTTTGTATTTCTAAAGACAACATATTTGAAAGTATTGAAAATGTTAGCTTAATTCTGTAAAGACATACCTGTTTTATTCGAGCCGATCAGAGCAACCCGCAGTACATTTGGCAAGTATCTGCTGCCATATATTATCTTCAACCAAAACTTTGTGAGTAAAATTAGGGAGGCGAAAACTATGTCGAATCCAGTTAGAAAGGCTGTTCTTGGAAATATGTTTTAATACGTCGAATGATTTAACATCAAATCTGACCACCTATGATATTTTTAGCAGAGTCCACCTCCTTGCAAGCTTTCGGGTCAAAATCTCCCTTTTGAGGTTAATATCTTCCCTAACTCAGCAGTAACTCAATCATCAATGTCAGTATAAAACTTCATATACTCTAAAGTATACTACGACGGGGAATCAATGTTACAGTTATTGTTGTCTATCGTGTTTCTGTAGCTTCCCGTCGGCCTCCCAAGTGGTCTAGTGGTTAGGATTCCGCGCTCTCACCGCGGCGTCCGGGGTTCGATTCCCCGCTTGGGAAAACATAAGTTTCTTTTTTCTTCTATATTTTTTTGATTTTAACTTTGAATTTGCGAACACAACATACTTAGACTGGGATATATTGAAAGTTTTAGTTTAATATTGAAAGATATTAGTTTAATACTGTATAGGCAGTTCGGATCTTTTTTAAAACGGGGGCCACATTTTTCATTAACGAAACACTTTGAAACTTGGAACACTGGTAGAATGTGTCATATAAAACATCTTTTTCTCTTAGTCTTCTTTAAAAAAAAGGAAATCCATAAGTTATTCCATGTTAAAGTTGTCGTATTTCTGTAATTTCCACCAATCACTGACGTCCATTCAGCCGATATACATTAAGTGCCGACTACATAAAAAAATGATTCTGAAACAAATCTATCGGTGATAGGGTTAGGGTTTGGGTTAGGGTAAAACAGCAAATTTAAAAAGAAAAAAGCAAATAAAACGAAGAAAGAAAAAAGCAAATGAAAAAAGCAAATTTAAAATGAAAGAAGCAAATAAAACGAAGCTATGTCTTAATCAGCCAAAGGAGTAAATGTAAACAACTGAATACATGTCAGTGATTGGTTGAAATTATCGAAATAAGACAATTTTTTACATGAAATAAATTCGAATACAAAAATATTTTTCTGTTCTATAACACAAAATAGATAAGTATACGAAGTTTGAAAGTCTTTCGGTACGAAAAACACTACGTAAAACATTAATGAAAAATGTGGCCCCCGTTTTAAAAAAGATCCGAGTTGTTTGTCCCCTCTATATTTAACCCCTATTGGGCAATAAAGAAATAAAAAACGTTAGCCCGCCGGGCGAAATGCTTAGCAGTATTTCGTCTGTCTTTATGTTCTGAGTTCAAATTCCGCTGAAGTCGACTTTGTCTTTCATCCACTCGGGGTCGATAAATTAAGTGCCAGTTATGCACTGGTGTCGATGTAATCGACTTAATCCCTTTGTCTGTCCTTGTTTGTCCCCTCTATGTTTAGCACCTTGTGGGTCACAAAGAAATGAGAAACGTTAACATGCTGGGCAAAATGCTTAGTGGTATTTCGTTTGTCTTTATGTTCTGAGTTCAAATTCCGCCGAGGTCGACTTTCATCCTTTCGGAGTCGATAAATTAAGTTCCAAAAATATTTTTCTGTTCTATAACACAAAATAGATAAGTATACGAAGTTTGAAAATCTTTCCGTACCAAAAACACTACGTGAAACATTAATGAAAAATGTGGCCCCCGTTTTAAAATAGATCCGGCAGTTCTCTTTTTTTTTTTAATTATTTGAGACGATCAGGACTCGCAACAATACTTCTGGCATGTATCTTCGGCCATAACATTAGATCAACCAAAACTTTGCGAGTAAAATTAGCGAAATGAAAACTACGTTGAAGCCTGCTAGAAGGACACAACGCTCTGCCTGGTTTAGGAATCGAATACGCCAAAAGTTAGCATGAGAGTATCTCTCGTGGCATCTACCGCAGTACAGTTTGTTCTAGCAGAGCATGCACGTTAACCTCTCAGTATTAATACTAACTCTGATGTTAATATACTATTTTATTTTTTTTACTTGTTTCAGTCATTCGACTGTGGCCATGATGGAGCACCACGTTTAATCGAACAAATCAACCCCAGGATTTATTCTACCTAGGACTCATTCTACCAGTCTTTTGTGTCGAACCGCTGAGTGACGGGGACGTAAAAACACCAACATCGGTTGTCAAGCGAAAGTGGATTGACAAACACACACACAAATAACAAATATATATACACACACACATATATATATATGTGTATATGTGTGTATATATATATATATATATATATATATATATATATATATATATATATATATATATATATATATATATATATATATATATATATATATATATACGACGGACTTCTTTCAGTTTCAGTCTACCAAATCCACTCACAAGGCTTTGGTCGGTCCGATGCTATAGCAGAAGACACTTTCCAATGGTGCCACGAAGTGCGACTGAACCGGAAACCATGTGGTTGGGAAGCAAGCTTCTTACCACATAGCCACTATATTTATCTTAACACTTATCTTATTTCTTTACTGCCCACAAAGGGTTAAACATAGAAGGGACAAACAAGGACAGACAAAGGAGTTAAGTCGATTACATCGACCACAGTGCGTAACTGGTACTTAATTTATCGACCCCGAAATGATGAAAGGCAAAGTCGACCGCGGCGGAATTTCAACTCAGAACGTAACGGTAGACGAAATACCGCTAAGAATTTCGCCCAGCGTGCTAACGTTTCTGCCAGCTCGCCACCTTACAGAACCTAGGTTTCCCAAGCGGTCACCCATCTAAGTACTCATCAGGCTCGACGTTGCTTAACTTCGGTGATCGGATGAGATATGGCCGTAAGCCATATCACTCATCTTCTAACCAAGAAACGTTGCCATCCCGAAACTGTTGCATATGAAGCCATTCTGACCAAATAAACTTATGTGTCAAACTATTCAAACTTCTTTTCAGTCATTTGCTGAGTTTGTCTGCTCACCTTTTTTCGTCTTATCGTCACAGTTTCTATCATCTGGAAGTAAAGATCCAACTAACATCCAAAACTTTGATCGGACCTTCAATTCAGTGCAAGTATCTTTAGTACTATTAATTTGCTACTACAACTACAACTATTACTACTATCACCACCACCACCATTACTACTACTACTACAAATAAAAATAATAATAGTGATCTCAAATTTTGGCACAAGGCCAGCAATTTCAGCGAAGGGGTAAGTCGATTGCATAGACTCCAGTACACAACTGGCACTTATTTTATCGACCTCAAAAAGATGAAAGGCAAAGTCGACCTCGGCGGTATTTGAACTCAGAACCTGAAGACGGACGAAATGATGCTAAGCATTCTGTCCGGCATGCTAATGATTCTGCCAACTCGTCGCCCTGATAAATTTTTCTGCTGCAGACATAGGGCCTGAAACTTTGGAGGAGAGTTGTTTGTCCCCTCTATATTTAACCCCTATTCGGCAATAAAGAAATAAGAAACGTTAGCCCACAGGGCGAAATGCTTAGCAGTATTTCGTCTGTCTTTATGTTCTGAGTTCAAATTCCGCTGAAGTCGACTTTGTCTTTCATCCACTCGGGGTCGATAAATTAAGTGCCAGTTATGCACTAGTGTCGATGTAATCGACTTAATCCCTTTGTCTGTCCTTGTTTGTCCCCTCTATGTTTAGCACCTTGTGGGTCACAAAGAAATAAGAAACGTTAACATGCTGGGCAAAATGCTTAGTGGTATTTCGTTTGTCTTTATGTTCTGAGTTCAAATTCCGCCGAGGTCGACTTTCATCCTTTCGGAGTCGATAAATTAAGTTCCAATTGTGTACTAGGGTCGATCTAATCGACTTGCCCCCTCCCCAAAAATTTCGGGCCTTGTGGCTAGAGCAGAAAAGTAGTAAGTGCAGCAGCAGTAGTAGCAACAGCAACACCACCACCACAACTAGTATCAGCAACAGTAGTAGTAGTAGTAGTAGTAGTAGTAGTAGTAGTAGTAGTAGTAGTAGTAGTAGTCCTAGTAGCTGAGTCATCTACCTCAATATATTTTAATATATTCTAATATATACTACCAACATAAATCAGAGTTACAATTTTTGTTATCAGCCGTATTTCAGACTATATAGCCACGCTTCCCAAGTAGTCTAGTGGTTAGGATTCCGCGCTCTCACCGCGGCGGCCGGGGTTCGATTCCCCGCTTGGGAAACTCATGTATTTTTATTTCTTTTAGTTTTTGTATTTCTAAAGACAACATATTTGAAAGTATTGAAAATGTTAGCTTAATTCTGTAAAGACATACCTGTTTTATTCGAGCCGATCAGAGCAACCCGCAGTACATTTGGCAAGTATCTGCTGCCATACATTATCTTCAACCAAAACTTTGTGAGTAAAATTAGGGAGGCGAAAACTATGTCGAATCCAGTTAGAAAGGCTGTTCTTGGAAATATGTTTTAATACGTCGAATGATTTAACATCAAATCTGACCACCTATGATATTTTTAGCAGAGTCCACCTCCTTGCAAGCTTTCGGGTCAAAATCTCCCTTTTGAGGTTAATATCTTCCCTAACTCAGCAGTAACTCAATCATCAATGTCAGTATAAAACTTCATATACTCTAAAGTATACTACGACGGTGAATCAATGTTACAGTTATTGTTGTCTATCGTGTTTCTGTAGCTTCTCGTCGGCCTCCCAAGTGGTCTAGTGGTTAGGATTCCGCGCTCTCACCGCGGCGGCCGGGGTTCGATTCCCCGCTTGGGAAAACATAACTTTTTTTTTCTTCTATATTTTTTTGATTTTAACTTTGAATTTGCGAACACAACATACTTAGACTGGGATATATTGAAAGTTTTAGTTTAATATTGAAAGATATTAGTTTAATACTGTATAGGCAGTTCGGATCTTTTTTAAAACGGGGGCCACATTTTTCTTTAACGAAACACTTTGAAACTTGGAACACTGGTAGAATGTGTCATATAAAACATCTTTTTCTCTTAGTCTTCTTAAAAAAAAAAGAAATCCATAAGTTATTCCATGTTAAAGTTGTCGTATTTCTGTAATTTCAACCAATCACTGACGTCCATTCAGCCGATATACATTAAGTGCCGACTACATAAACAAACGATTCTGAAACAATTAACCCTAACCCTAACCCTAACCCTAGCCCTAAACCTAACCCTAACCCTAACCCTACGGTTAGGGTTAGGGTTAGGGTTAAAGCAAATTTAAAATGAAAAAAGCAAATAAAACGAAGGTATGGAGATTAAATACGCTTTACATCGCTTAATCATCCAAAGGAGTAAATGTAAACAACTGAATACTTGTCAGTGATTGGTTGAAATTATCGAAATAAGACAATTTTTTACATGAAATAAATTCGAATACAAAAATATTTTTCTTTTCTATAACACAAAATAGATAAGTATACGAGGTTTGAATGTCTTTCGGTACCAAAAACACTACGTGAAACATTAATGAAAAATGTGGCCCCCGTTTTAAAATAGATCCGGCAGTTCTCTTTTGTTTTTATTATTTGAGACGATCAGGAATCGCAACAATACTTCTGGCATGTATCCTCGGCCATAACATTAGATCAACCAAAACTTTGCGAGTAAAATTAGCGAAATGAAAACTACGTTGAAGCCTGCTAGAAGGACACAACGCTCTGCCTGGTTTAGGAATCGAATACGCCAAAAGTTAGCATGAGAGTATCTCTCGTGGCATCTACCGCAGTACAGTTTGTTCTAGCAGAGCATGCACGTTAACCTCTCAGTATTAATACTAACTCTGATGTTAATATACTATTTTATTTTTTTTACTTGTTTCAGTCATTCGACTGTGGCCATGATGGAGCACCACGTTTAATCGAACAAATCAACCCCAGGATTTATTCTACCTAGGACTCATTCTACCGGTCTTTTGTGTCGAACCGCTGAGTGACGGGGACGTAAAAACACCAACATCGGTTGTCAAGCGAAAGTGGATTGACAAACACACACACAAATAACAAATATATATACACACACACATATATATATATGTGTATATATATATATATATATATATATATATATATATATATATATATATATATATATATATATATATATATATATATATATATATATACGACGGGCTTCTTTCAGTTTCCGTCTACCAAATCCACTCACAAGGCTTTGGTCGGTCCGATGCTATAGCAGAAGACACTTTCCAAAGGTGCCACGAAGTGCGACTGAACCGGAAACCATGTGGTTGGGAAGCAAGCTTCTTACCACATAGCCACTATATTTATCTTAACACTTATCTTATTTCTTTACTGCCCACAAAGGGTTAAACATAGAAGGGACAAACAAGGACAGACAAAGGAGTTAAGTCGATTACATCGACCACAGTGCGTAACTGGTACTTAATTTATCGACCCCGAAATGATGAAAGGCAAAGTCGACCTCGGCGGAATTTCAACTCAGAACGTAACGGTAGACGAAATACCGCTAAGAATTTCGCCCAGCGTGCTAACGTTTCTGCCAGCTCGCCACCTTACAGAACCTAGGTTTCCCAAGCGGTCACCCATCTAAGTACTCATCAGGCTCGACGTTGCTTAACTTCGGTGATCGGATGAGATATGGCCGTAAGCCATATCACTCATCTTCTAACCAAGAAACGTTGCCATCCCGAAACTGTTGCATATGAAGCCATTCTGACCAAATAAACTTATGTGTCAAACTATTCAAACTTCTTTTCAGTCATTTGCTGAGTTTGTCTGCTCACCTTTTTTCGTCTTATCGTCACAGTTTCTATCATCTGGAAGTAAAGATCCAACTAACATCCAAAACTTTGATCGGACCTTCAATTCAGTGCAAGTATCTTTAGTACTATTAATTTGCTACTACAACTACAACTATTACTACTATCACCACTACCACCATTACTACTACTACTACAAATAAAAATAATAATAGTGATCTCAAATTTTGGCACAAGGCCAGCAATTTCAGCGAGGGGTAAGTCGATTGCATAGACTCCAGTACACAACTGGTACTTATTTTATCGACCTCAAAAAGATGAAAGGCAAAGTCGACCTCGGCGGAATTTGAACTCAGAACCTGAAGACGGACAAAATGATGCTAAGCATTCTATCCGGCATGCTAATGATTCTGCCAACTCGTCGCCCTGATAAATTTTTCTGCTGCAGACATAGGGCCTGAAACTTTGGAGGAGAGTTGTTTGTCCCCTCTATATTTAACCCCTATTGGGCAATAAAGAAATAAAAAACGTTAGCCCACCGAGCGAAATGCTTAGCAGTATTTCGTCTGTCTTTATGTTCTGAGTTCAAATTCCGCTGAAGTCGACTTTGTCTTTCATCCACTCGGGGTCGATAAATTAAGTGCCAGTTATGCACTGGTGTCGATGTAATCGACTTAATCCCTTTGTCTGTCTTTGTTTGTCCCCTCTATGTTTAGCACCTTGTGGGTAACAAAGAAATAAGAAACGTTAACATGCTGGGCAAAATGCTTAGTGGTATTTCGTTTGTCTTTATGTTCTGAGTTCAAATTCCGCCGAGGTCGACTTTCATCCTTTCGGAGTCGATAAATTAAGTTCCACTTGTGTACTGGGGTCGATCTAATCGACTGGCCCCCTCCCCAAAAATTTCGGGGTTCGATTCCCCGCTTGGGAAACTGTTGTATTTTTTTTTTTTTTTTTTTCAGTTTTTGTATTTCTAAAGACAACATATTTGAAAGTATTGAAAATGTTAGCTTAATTCTGTAAAGACATACCTGTTTTATTCGAGCCGATCAGAGCAATCCGCAGTACATTTGGCAAGTATCTGCTGCCATATATTATCTTCAACCAAAACTTTGTGAGTAAAATTAGGGAGGCGAAAACTATGTCGAATCCAGTTAGAAAGGCTGTTCTTGGAAATATGTTTTAATACGTCGAATGATTTAACATCAAATCTGACCACCTATGATATTTTTAGCAGAGTCCACCTCCTTGCAAGCTTTCGGGTCAAAATCTCCCTTTTGAGGTTAATATCTTCCCTAACTCAATCATCAATGTCAGTATAAAACTTCATATACTCTAAAGTATACTACGACGGTAAATCAATGTTACAGTTATTGTTGTCTATCGTGTTTCTGTAGCTTCTCGTCGGCCTCCCAAGTGGTCTAGTGGTTAGGATTCCGCGCTCTCACCGCGGCGGCCGGGGTTCGATTTCCCGCTTGGGAAATGATTTGTAATTTTTAAAAAAAATTATCTCAAATTGTATTTAAGTCGACATGGCAATGGTTAATGTGTATGTTTATTAATTATTTACTTACAATTCGTAAGTAGTATTTTGCTTATTGCTTTACAGCAATATTTTCATCGTATTACTTTAAGATGTCGTACGGCACCGGACTGTCAGAAATGCTTGGCAATATTTCTTCTGGCTTTTTATATTTTAACATCAAATCCAGCTCACCGTCTTTGTCTTTACTAATTATAATAATCTTGCAAGACGGAGAGCTGGCAGAATTGTTAGCACGTCCGCGAAATGATTACCGCTGTTTCGCCTGCCACTACATTCTGAGGTCAAATTCGTTGAGGTCGACTTTGCTTTTTATCCTTTTCGGAGTCGATAAAATAAGTACCAGATTACACTGGAGTCGATGTCATCGACATAACCCCTTCCCCAATATTGCTGTCCTTGTTTCAAAATGTGAAACCACTAATTATAATAATTTCTAATATTAGTTTCAAATTTTTGCACAAGACCAGTAGTAAGTTCGGGATTACATCAACTCCAATGTTCAACCGGTACTTACTGAAAGGCAAAGTCCACTTCGGCGGAATTTGAACTCAGAACGTAAGGATTGACGAAATGCCGCTAAGCATTTTGCGTGACGCTTTAACGATTGTGCCAGATTGCCGCTGTAAACCGAATGTCGTTCTCGCAAGTGTTAATTTGGGAGGATTCAAGTTGGTTACATCGACCTCAGTATTCAACTGATACTCGTTTTATCGATCCCGGAAGGATGAAAGGAAAAGTCGACTTCAGCCGAATCTGAACTCAGAACTTAAAGACGAATAATTTCTAATATTGACATTCCAACAGAACATGATGAGGTTGGGTACTCTCGACTTATTTAATCCCAGAATTGCTGAAGCACCGGTACCACCCCCAGCAGACCAGACCGTGTCAATGTATCTCTCTCACCAACGAATACTTTCGGTAAAGTATACTTCAACAGTGAACCAATGTTACAGTTAATGTTATCAGTTGTGTTTCAGGTACCGTCTGCAAGTCTCCGAAGTGGTCTAGTGGTAAGGATTCCGCGTTCTCACTGCGGCGGCCGGGGTTCGATTCCCCGCTTGGGAAAATTCTTTGTCTTTTAATTCATTTGGCATAATATATTTTATCCGTTGACTGATTTAACATCAAATCTGACGAATTGTGATATTTTTAGCAGTGTCCACTTCCTTGCAAGCTTTCGGGTCAAAATCTCCCTTTTGAGGTTAATATCCTCCCCAACTCAGCAGTAACTCAACCATTAATCTCAATACAAAACATCATATAGTCATAAGGGTACTATCACGGTGAATCAATGTTACAGTTATTGATGTCAGTCGTGTTTCTGTATATTGACGTCGGCCTCCTAAGTGGTCTAGTGGTTAGGATTCCGCGGCGGCCGGGGTTCGATTCCCCGCTTGGGAAGCGATAAATTTTCATTTTAAACTTATCTGAAATTGTATTTAAGTTGACATGCCAATGGATAATATGTATGTTTATTAATTATTTACTTACAATTCGTAACTTGAAAATTAGTATCTTGTTTATTGCTTTACATCAATATTTTTCAACGTATTACTTTAAGATGTGGTGCGGCACCGGACAGCCAGAATTGCTTAGCGATATTTCTTCTAGCTTTTTATATTATGGATTCAAATGCGGCTGAGGTCGACTTTGCCTTTCGTTTTTCGGAATGGATAAAATAATTTCAAGTTGAGCACTCGCATCAATTGTTGTCTTTGAGCCAAAATTTGAAGCCATTAATATATCTGCTAATTTATTTTATCCACACCGACATACAATCGTTGAAGTATCAAGATAGCCAATTAAAATGTGTTAAATAATTTCAATTAACTAAAAGAAGAAATACAACTAATTATTTTATCTGTCGCCCCTAACGATCCTACCAGCTCACCGGCTCAAGAGTAATAATAATAGTTTCAAATTTTGGCACATCTGTAATTGACAACGCTTTATTTTATTGACCCCCGAAAAAAATGAAAAAGGCAAAGTTAATCTTGGCTGGATTTGAATTCAAAAGTTCGGGGTTACATCTACCCCAGTGTTCAAAAGGTATTTACTGAAAAGCAAAGTCGACCTCGGCGAAATTCAAACTCGGAGCCTAAAGACGGACGAAATGTCGCTGAGCATTTTGCGTGACGCCCCAACGGGTCTGCTCGCACGCTTTTCTAAACTGAAGGCGGTTCTCGCGAGAGATAATTTCCAATATTGATTTCGAAATTTTGCCACAAAGAATGCAATTTCAGGGGAAGATGCAAGCCGATTACATCGATGTCTCACTATTCTCCTGGTATTCATTTTATCCACTCCGTAAGGATGAAAAGTAAAGTCGACCGCGGCCGAACTTGAACTCAGAACTTAAAGACGAATAATTTCTATTACTTTCATTATTTACATTTGACGGATATTTGTCCTCATCTTGTTTGTTGTTAACACAACGTTTCGGCTGATATACCCTCCAGCCTTCATCAGGTGTCTTGGGGAAATTTCGAACCTGGGTTCTCATTCCTAAAGTATTTTTCGATGTTATTATTATTATTATTCAGGTCACTGCTTGGAATCGAACTCGGAATCTTGGGGTTAGTAGCCCGCGCTCTTAACCACTACGCTATATGCCCGTGAGTGTAGTAGTTAAGAGCGCGGGCTACTAACCCCAAGATTCCGAGTTCGATTCCAAACAGTGACTTGAATAATAATAATAATAATAATAATAATAATAATAATAATAATAATAATAATAATAACATCGAAAAATACCTTAGGAATGAGAACCCATGTTCGAAATTTACCCCAAGACTCCCGATAAATTCTGGAGGTTATATCAGCCGAAATGTTGTGTTAACAACAAATAGGATGAGGATAAATATCCGTCAAACGTAAATAATGAAAATAACGTACATAATTTCTCATATCTTAAATATATAACTGAATAATTTCTAACATTGACATTCCAACAGAACATGTTGAGATTGGGTATTGTTGACTTTTTACTCCCAGAACCACCACCAGCACACAAGACCACGCCAATATATTTCTCTCACCAACGAATACTTTCGGTAAAGTATACTTCGACAGTGAATTAGTGTTACGTGTTACAGTTATCAGTTGTGTTTCAGGTGTTATCCGCAAGTCTCCCAAGTGGTCTAGTGGTTAGGATTCCGCGCTCTCACCGCGGCGGCCGGGGTTCGATTCCCCGCTTGGGAAATAGCTTTATCTTTTAATTTATTTAACATAATTCATTTTATTTGTCGTCTCTAATGATTATACCAGCTTACTGCCTCAATAATAATTATAATAATCCTTTCTACTGGAGGTAGAAGGCCTAATAATGATTACAATAATGCTTTCAAATTTTGGCTCAAGGTCAGCAATTTAGAGGAGAAAGTCGACTATATTAATCTCAGTAATTGACTGATAGTTTATTTATCGACCCAGAAGGAATGAAAAGAGAAAGTTGACCTTGGCGCGATATGAACTCAATACATGAAAACTGGAAAGAAATTTCGTTCAACATTTCAAGCCTGACTGGTCAACGATTCCACCACCTCGTCGTCTTTGCCCTTAATAATTATAAAAAATTCTAATATTTATCTGAAATTTTGGCAAAACGTCAGTATGTTTAGGGGAGGGGGTAAGTCGGTCTCATCGATTCTAGTGTTCAATTGGCACTTATTTTACCGACCTCAAAAGAATGAAAGGCAATATCGACCCCGGCAGCATATGAACTCAGAACAAGAAGAAAGGCCAAATGCCGCAAAGCATTTTGCCTTGCTTGCTAACGATTCTGTCAGCTCGGCCTTAACCGCTAATACAGCCACTCTCAACGCAACATTGAGATGGAGTACGGTGGATTGATGTAATCTCTTCTGAAGCCCTGCAAAACCACCACCACCAGCAGGCAAGGCCTACTACGATATGATTCTCGCATCAGCTAAAACTTTCGTTAAAGTAGTAGTAGTAGTGGTAGAAGTAGTAGTAGTAGTAGCAGCAGCAGCATTAGCAGCTATTCTAGGTACAGTAGTAGTAATAGCTGCAGCGGAAGTAGAGACATTCACCTTAATACAGAATACAATATATTCTAATATACGTAACCGGAATAAATGGAAGATAGAATTTTTGTACCAGTGGTGCTTCAGAATCAGCGTGCAAGTGATGTAGTTGTTACGTTTTCGCGAGCTCAACGCTGCAACCGAAGTTCGATTTCCCGATTTGGAAAGCAATTTGTACTTTTCTTTATTTTTTCTTTTCTTTTCTTTTTTTCGTTTTGTTAAAGTTAATTTTTTTTTATTTTAAACTTTCAGTCAGTCTTCAGAATTAAGATTTCGCGCTTTCAGTCTAATGCTGGAAGCACAGCTCATTTACTATTCGAAGCTGATCGGGGCATACGGAAACCTTTGTGAGTAAAATTACGGAGGCGAAAAACTACGTGGAAGCCTGTTAGAAAGGCTGTTCTCATTCTTGGAAATAACAGTCTTAAAATGTCAACTGATTTAACATCAAATCTGACCACCTATGATATTTTTAGCAGGGTCCACCTCCTTGCAAGCTTTCGGGTCAAAATCTCCCTTTTGAGGTTAATATCTTCCCTAACTCAGCAGTAACTCAATCATCAATGTCAGTATAAAACTTCATATACTCTAAAGTATACTACGACGGTAAATCAATGTTACAGTTATTGTTGTCTATCGTGTTTCTGTAGCTTCTCGTCGGCCTCCCAAGTGGTCTAGTGGTTAGGATTCCGCGCTCTCACCGCAGCGGCCGGGGTTCGATTCCCCGCTTGGGAAATGATCTGTAATTTTTAAAAAAAATTATCTCAAATTGTATTTAAGTCGACATGGCAATGGTTAATGTGTATGTTTATTAATTATTTACTTACAATTCGTAAGTAGTATTTTGCTTATTGCTTTACAGCAATATTTTCATCGTATTACTTTAAGATGTCGTACGGCACCGGACTGCCAGAAATGCTTAGCAATATTTCTTCTGGCTTTTTATATTTTAACATCAAATCCAGTTGAGGACGACTTTGCCTTGAATTCTTTCGGAGTGGATAAAATAGTTACAAATTGAGCACATGGGTCAACTACTGTCCATGAGCCAAAATTTGAAGCCATTATTATAATATATGGTAATTTATTTACCCACACCGATATACAATCGTTGAATTATCAACATAGACAGTTGAAACGTGTTAAATACTTTCAAGTAACTAAAAGAAGAAATACCACTAATTATTTTATCCGTCGCCCCTAACGATCCTACCAACTCACCGGCTTAATAGTAATAGCAATAGTTTCAAATTTTGGCACAAGTCGATTACCTTTGCCAAAGGGCGTAAGTCGATTGCATCAACCTCTGTAATTGACAGTGCTTTATTTTATCGACCCCGAAAGAATGAAAAAGGAATGTCGATCTTGGCTGAATTTGAACTCGAAACAAAGAGAGGAAAGAAATGTCGTTAAGTATTTTATACTTGACGCTCCAAAGATTCCACCAATTCACCGTGTTTGTGTTAGAGTAATTTCTTAAGGCAGCGAGCTAGCAGAATTGTTAACACGCCCGGCGAAATACTTAACGATATTTCGTCTGCCACTACCTACTAAGTTCAAATTCCGCTGATGTCGACTTTGCTTTTTATCCTTTCGGTGTCTATAAAATAAATACCAGATTACACTGGAATCGATGTCATCGACTTAACCCCTTCCCCAATATTGTTGTCCTTGTGGCGATTTTGAAACCAATAATTATAATAATTTCTAATATTGGTTTCAAATTTTTGCGCAAGAATAGTAGGTTTGGGATTACATCAACCACAATGCTAACTTGGTACTTACTGAAAGGCAAAGTCCACTTTGGCGGAATTTAAGCTCAGAACGTAAGGATGGACGAAATGTTACTAAGTAATTTGCCTGACGCCCTAATGATTCTGCCAGCTTGCTGCCGAGAACTAAATATTGTTCCCGCGAGATATAATTCCTAATAATAATTCCTAATAATAATATAATTCCTAATAATAATTCCTAATAATAATTTCAAATTTTGCGACAAAGACTGCAATTTCAAGTTCGGGGCGGTGCAAGTTGATTACATCAGCCTTGGTACTCGTTTTATCGATCCCGGAAGGATGAAAGGAAAAGTCGACCTCAGCCGAATCTGAACTCAGAATTTAAAGACGAACATGTTGAGGTCGGGTACTCTCGATTTATTTAATCTCAGAATTGCTGAAGCACCGGTACCACCCCCAGCAGACAAGACCGCGTCAATGTATCTCTCTCACCAACGAATACTTTCGGTAAAATACACTTCGACAGTGAATCAATGTTACAGTTATTGTTATCAGTTGTGTTTCAGGCACTGTCTACAAGTCTCCCAAGTGGTCTAGTGGTTAGGATTCCGCGCTCTCACCGCGGCGGCCGGGGTTCGATTCCCCGCTTGGGAAAGTGTTTTGTCGTTTAATTTATTGACATATTACATTTTATCCGTCGTCTCTAACGATGCTACCAAATCACTACCGCAATAATAATAATAATAATAATGCTTTCAACAGAAGGTCTAATAATAATAACAAGTATACTTTCATGTCTTATAATACAACGTCAGCAATTTTATGGAGGAAGTTGATTACATCAATCTCTAATTGACTGATATTTTGTTTTATCGACCCTGAAGGAATGAAAAGACGAAGTTGACCTTTGTAGGGATATGAACTCAAAATATGAAGAGCAGAAAGAAATTTCGTTAAACATTTCAAGCCTGATTGGCCAATGATTCCACAACCTTGTCGTCTTTGCCCTTAATGATTATAATAATTTCTAATATTGATCTCAAATTTTGGCAAAATGCCAGCAAGTTAAGGGGAAGGGTTAAGTCGGTCACATCGATTTCAGTGTTCAACTGGTACTTATTTTATCGATCATGAAAAAATGAAAGGCAAAAATCGATCCCGACGGCATATGAACTCAGAACATAAATACACACGAGATGTTATCAGTATTTTGCCCGACATGCTAACGATTCTGCCAGCTCGCCGCCTGAATAATTTTTAGTACTGACATTCCAACAGAAAATGTGTGTTGGGGTTTTGTAGACTGATTTAATCCCAGAACTATCAAAGCACCTGCAACACCACCGGTACAAAAGACTCCCTACAATATGATCCTGGCACCAACTAATACTTTCGTTAAAGTAGTAGTAGTAGAAGTAGTAGTAGTAGAAGTAGTAGTAGTAGTAGTAGTAGTAGTAGTAGTAGTAGATGCAGCAGCAACAGCAGTTGCAAAAGCAGCAGCAAATGTACCTACAGTAGAAGTAGTAGCTGCAGTGAAAGGAACAGAGTTATCCACTTCAATACAGAATACACAATATTCTAACATACCGGAATAAAATGAAGTTACAATCGTTTTTTTCAGAATTGGCATGCAAGTGGTCTACTAGCTAAGACTTCGCACTCTCACTGTTCAAACCGGGGTTCGATTCCCCGCTTTGGAAGACAATTGGTACTTTTCTTTTTTTGTTAGTTTTTTTTTTTAACTTTGTATCCCAAACACAGCATATTAAAAGCTTCAGTATAATGCTGGACATAGTTTATTTATTATCCGAAGCTGATCAGAGCAATCCGCCGTGCCTTTGGAAACTATCTCCTACTATAGCCTAACATCAACGAAAACCTTTCTGAGTAAAATTAGGAGGTGAAAACTATGTGGAAGCGTATTAGAAAGACTGTTGTCATCCTTGGAAATAACACTTTTAATATATCGACTGATTCAACATCAGATCTGACCATCGATGATATTTTTAACAGGGACCATTTTCCTGCAAGGTCCCGGAACCAAATCTCTGGTTTGCGGTTAACATCCTACTCTGCAGTAGCTCAGTCGTCAATTTCAATATAAAAGATTATATAGCCTAACGTATACGATGAATCAATGTTACAGTTACTGTTGTCTGCCGTATTTCTGTACTTTGCCGCCGACCTCCCAACTTGTCTAGTGGTTAGAGTTCCGCGCTTTTTCCGCGGCGGTCGTGGTTCGATTCCTCGCAGGAAAACGATTTAACTTTTTTTTTTAATGGCAATGGATAATATGTATGTTTGTCACTTATTTACTTACAATTGATAACTTGCAATTTAGTATCTTCTTAAAGAAATACGATGAAAAGTAATAAGAAATTTCTGACACCGGACTGCCAGAAATGCTTAGCGATATTTCTTCCGGCTTTTTATAATCTGAGTTCAAACGCGGCTGAGGACGACTTTGCTTTTAATTCTTTCGGATTGATTAAAATAATTACAATTTGAGCACATGGGTCAACTGCTGTCCATGAGCAAATATTTGAAGCCATTATTATAATATATGGCAATTTATTTTACCCACACCGATATACAATCGTTAAACGTATCAAGATAGACAGTTGAAACGTGTGTTAAATACTTTCAATTAACTAAAAGAAGAAATACCTACTAATTATTTTATCCGTCGCCCCTAACGATCCTACCAGCTAACCGGCTTAATAATAATAACAATAGTTTCAAATTTTGGCATAAGGTAAGTGGATTATCTTTGCCAAAGGGCGTAAGTCGATTACATCAACCTCTGTAATCGACAGTGCTTTATTTTATCGACCCCGAAAGAAAGAAAAAGGCAATGTTGATTTTGGCTGGATTTGAACTCGAAACAAAGTGAGGAATAAAATAATATTAAGTACTTTATGCTTGACGGGCCAACGATTCTACCAGCTCACCGTCTTTGTCTTTACTAATTATAATAATCTTGTAAGACGGAGAGCTGGCAGAATTGTTAGCACGTCCGCGAAATGATTACCGCTGTTTCGCCTGCCACTACATTCTGAGGTCAAATTCGTTGAGGTCGACTTTGCTTTTTATCCTTTTCGGAGTCGATAAAATAAGTACCAGATTACACTGGAGTCGATGTCATCGACATAACCCCTTCCCCAATATTGCTGTCCTTGTTTCAAAATGTGAAACCACTAATTATAATAATTTCTAATATTAGTTTCAAATTTTTGCACAAGACCAGTAGTAAGTTCGGGATTACATCAACTCCAATGTTCAACCGGTACTTACTGAAAGGCAAAGTCCACTTCGGCGGAATTTGAACTCAGAACGTAAGGATTGACGAAATGCCGCTAAGCATTTTGCGTGACGCTTTAACGATTGTGCCAGATTGCCGCTGTAAACCGAATGTCGTTCTCGCAAGTGTTAATTTGGGAGGATTCAAGTTGGTTACATCGACCTCAGTATTCAACTGATACTCGTTTTATCGATCCCGGAAGGATGAAAGGAAAAGTCGACTTCAGCCGAATCTGAACTCAGAACTTAAAGACGAATAATTTCTAATATTGACATTCCAACAGAACATGATGAGGTTGGGTACTCTCGACTTATTTAATCCCAGAATTGCTGAAGCACCGGTACCACCCCCAGCAGACCAGACCGTGTCAATGTATCTCTCTCACCAAAGAATACTTTCGGTAAAGTATACTTCAACAGTGAACCAATGTTACAGTTAATGTTATCAGTTGTGTTTCAGGCACCGTCTACAAGTCTCCCAAGTGGTCTAGTGGTAAGGATTCCGCGTCCTCACCGCGGCGGCCGGGGTTCGATTCCCCGCTTGGGAAAAATCTTTGTCTTTTAATTTATTTGGCATAATATATTTTATCCGTTGACTGATTTAACATCAAATCTGACGAATTGTGATATTTTTAGCAGTGTCCACTTCCTTGCAAGCTTTCGGGTCAAAATCTCCCTTTTGAGGTTAATATCCTCCCCAACTCAGCAGTAACTCAACCATTAATCCCAATACAAAACATCATATAGTCATAAGGGTACTATCACGGTGAATCAATGTTACAGTTATTGATGTCTGTCGTGTTTCTGTATATGAACGTCGGCCTCCCAAGTGGTCTAGTGGTTAGGATTCCGCGCTCTCACCGCGGCGACCGGGGTTCGATTCCCCGCTTGGGAATTAGCTTTATCTTTTAATTTATTTGACATAATACATTTTATCCGTCACCTCCAACGATTTTTCCAGATCACTGCATCAGTAATAATTATAAGGAGAGCACTCAGGGAGCCCAAACCTCCACCAAGGTAACACCAACGTCCTAATCTTTTTTATTACCCACGCAGAGGGGACAATACATTACATGTGGGGACAAAAAACAAGTAAAGACAAAAATAGGACAACGTATGAGAAACATGAAATGACAAATGAAAACGAAAAAGGCAACGAAGCTACTCGGCCCCACCTCCGAGTAGCTTCATTTATGACTTTCTTCTTTTTTTAAACCTCATTCCTTCCTGTTTATCCATCTTGCACTTCTTTATAAGTTCCATATATTCCATACAATCCAGCGACCTATCTTTATCAATTTTTACTCTCCAGCAAGTGAATCCATTTTAAAACCTTTCTATTTTTGCCTTCTGTTCCTCTGAAACCAACAAACATATTAATACCCACTTCACATTATCCTCATTCGTTTTAACAAAGATTGTGTCTTTCCACATCATTGTTTCTCTGACCAGTTCTCCGTTTGAGTCATCTATCATGCGCACAAGGCAACTTTTTCTTTTAGCAGGGGGAGGGGAAGTTTGGGTGTCCTTGTGTGCTAGTGTTTTCTTTTTTTGTTTTTGTGTTGGAAGGGAGAGGGTAGGTTTAGTGTCTGGGAGGGCTGAGAAGGTGTGGGTTGGGTTAGTGTGGGTAGGGGTTGCCTTTTCCTTTTGTTTCTATTTTCCACTGTCTTCCACGTCACGCCTTTCTCCTTCATTTCTTCTCATCGTAAATCCTCCTCCGCTTTCGCTGGTTCCCTGGGTTCCTCCTGGGTTCCCTTGGTCGGTGAAGGGCAGTCCGCTCTGATGTGACCCTTTATGCAACATTTAAAGCATCGAGGGATTCTGCCCTCCACCCTGACTCTCAGCACCGTGTCCTCAATTATAACTGTCTCTATCATGCTTTCCAAATTGTTCAGAAAATTTCCAAATTAACCGGAATTTCCAAATTAGCCAGAAAAATCCGTGATGTATTGAATGCGTGATCGTTGAACCGCGATGCACTGAGTGTGTGATAGGTGAACCACGATATGGTCAGGGTTCACGTTTATTATTTATTTACTTGCTTGTAAATTGGTATCATATTTGCATTATATTTACATTACACCACTGAGGTTCATTGTACGAGGTGCGTTCAAAAAGTATCCGATTTTATTTTCTTCCCGCCGATACTAATGCCACATGGGCAAATTTCTTCGGGTAGGAGGTGATGACACCCTTCCAGCACATGCGGGAAAATTTTGCGCTGGTACACTGCACCAGCTCCCGGCTACTACTCTTTGAGTACAGCGTGTAGTGAGCGCTCATCGGATTTTTACTTTCACCGAACGCATCGAGCAATGATATCGCATCAAATTTTGTCAAGAGCATGGTGATACTCAAGCTCAAACCATCCAAAAGATTCATCAGGCCTTTGGTGGTGATGCCAAAGGCAGAAATTAGTACAAGGAGTGGTACAACCGCTTCAAATATGGCCGCATTTCAGTGGCGAGCAAGGAACGCTCCGGCAAGCCATCTACAAGCCGAAACAAGTCGTGTAACAATCTAGAAAATTGCTCACGAAATGGGAATAAGCACAGGATCAGTGCATTCAATTTTAACGGAGGATCTGTGCGTGCGGAGAGTGTCGGCGAAATTCATCCCCAAGGTGCAGGTAGAGAGGCAGAAGCAACTCCGCATGGAAATCGCTCAGAACATGCTACACTATGCAAACCACGACCGAGACTTCATGAAGACCATCATCACTGGTGATGAAACATGGATTTATGATCTCTGCTTGATGCATTCAGTCATCTTGCATGAAAACAAAAATCCGACGAGCGCGTACTTCCTGTCTGTTCTCTCGGCCTACCGTCTCGAAAATGTTCATGCATGAGCAGTAAGGGTAGTATCACCTCCTACCCAAAGGATTTTTCCCACGCGTCATTAGTTTTGTGGGAGAAAATAAAGCCAGATGCTTTTTGAACACACTTCGTATTACTGTCAAGTGCAGTAAAAGAAGCGGAGTGACAGAACTTCTAGCGCGTCGAAAAACTTTAAATATGCAGTATTAAATAAAAAGGGGGCAAGTCGGCTCCATTGACCTCCAGTGCTCCACTGGTACTTATTTCATCGACCCCGAAAGGATGAAAGGCAAAGTTGACTTTTCGCGGAATTTGAACTTAAAACATGAAAGAGAAGAAACAGTACTAAGCATTCTGTCCGACATCGTAACGATCCTGCCAGCTCACCGCCTTTATAATTATATTATTTCTATTATAAGCACAAGACCGGCAATTTTGGAGGAAGGGACTTGTTGATTACATCAATCCCCAGTGCTCAACTACTACTCATTTTATCGACCCCCGGAAGGAAGAAAGGCGAAGTTGACCTTGGCGAAATTTAAACTCAGGATTTAAAGAGTTGGAAGAAATGCCGCTAAGCATTTTATCCAACGCGGAAACGATTCTGCCAATAAATTATATCGTTGAACTGTCAAGACAACCATTTAAAATGCGTTTTAAACGTTTACTTTTCAACGAAGTCAATTTTTTTGTCTGTATTTTAGATTTAGCCTGATAAAATACCATGTCACACGATAACGATGAATTCTAGGTTGTACCAAGAAAAGCTAAATTACCCTTGGAGTTTCATCAAAGTGTTTTAAGGTTTTGGTAGCTCTCGTATCAACGCTCGACTTTAACAGAGTAAATCTCGGCTGAATTTCATTTGCTTCTTCATAAAATATCAAAATCAGAGAATTTCTTTCATCAGCTTTTCAATTAAGACAAACCTTTCTTTAGTTCCAAAACATTTTGGTTTGCTAATCTTGTTTAAATTATCTCACTTGTATATTTTCTTAGATTATAAAAAGTCCTTAGATGGATAATATCCGTTAATCGAAATTTATCCATTGAATGTCATATATATGCAAGACGCTACCGCAATTGTATTTAAGCATGCGGAACATATCCTGTAGTTTTATTTTTACAGCCACGGTCACTTCAATCCTTCTATTCCTATATAAAATGATCACTATTATTATCCTCGCCATTCTAAGTTCAAACTCCGCCGAGGTCGACTTTGCCCTTCATCCTTTCGAGGTTGATAAAATAAGAACCATTTGAACGCTGGAGTTGATATAATCGACTAGCCCTCTTCCCCAAACCTCAGGCTTTGTGCCTATAGCAGAAAGAACTATTATTATTCTTGCCAACTGAGTACATTATGTTTCGCTGAAGAAGTCTAATGAGATAGACACACCTCCAGTAACTTCAGAATTTCTGTAACACTGTCCGAGTTATTCAGCTTTTACGGGATTACAATATAAAAGACCTGACTCGAGTGTTGGTAGTAGTAGTAGTAGTAGTAGTAGTAGTAGTAGTAGTAGTAGTAGTAGTAGTTGTAGTAGTAATAGTAGTAGTAGTAGTAGTAGTAGTTGTTGTTGTTGTTGTTGTTGTAACAGAAGCAGTAGCTGAGCCATCACACTCAATACTCAATATAAAAGTATATTCCTCGCTTCAAAACGATTGAATATTGACAAATTCAGCAACCAAATCTCCGCAATGAGAAAGCTTTTACCTGTTTGGTTGATCTACTAAAAATGGCAACCAAATCTCCATCACATTGCAACCGACTATTCTTAATTGACGTAAGAACAATTTGCCTAAGTTGGTCCGTAAAAACGATGTATCTGAAAGTATGTTGGAATAACTGCAGAAAGGAATGTTTCATGAAGATTGATCAATATGATTTCTGCAACTATTGTTGGATGTAAAATATAGAATCAAAAATTGCAGAAAATAATTATCACTTTCCAGCCAAGAATCGATCTCAGACACTGCGAAATCATACCACTAGACTACTGAGAAGACACTAAATTTGGAAGCATAAACACTAAGAAAAAAGGTAAAGTTT
Source organism: Octopus bimaculoides (assembly GCF_046866305.1). Taxonomy (NCBI): domain Eukaryota; kingdom Metazoa; phylum Mollusca; class Cephalopoda; order Octopoda; family Octopodidae; genus Octopus; species Octopus bimaculoides. The sequence goes on along the minus strand of NC_142934.1, from coordinate 99,060,653 downwards.
ACTGCATTGCTTTATCATTAATGTGGTCGCTCGACCTGCTAAGAGCAACAGCCAAATCTCACCTCAAATTACACTTTATCTTCTTACAAATAGGAATACTAAAATGTGCAGTCAAGACACCCTCAAAACACGGATTGCCGTTTGAAGAAACAAAATTAGATAAAATATTTCTTAGATTCAGTGTGTGAAAATATGAAGAGTTGGCCACAAACGGAACAACTTTGATTATAGGTCTGTTTTAAGTAGGGATTATCTAGAGCGACCTAAACAACAAAGGCTCCTTATGAAGTTTTTGAGATATTACGAAAAACAAAAGAAAAAAAAAACAATGAAAAATTTGACCACGCGGGGAATCGAACCCCGGTCGCCGCGGTGAGAGCGCGGAATCCTAACCACTAGACCACATGGGAAGTGGTATACTTCACAACCAAAATAAATAACGACTACTAAAAACAGTAATATATAAATACAATTTTCCAGGAATTAATATTGGGTGGTTATTGAAGGATACGCTCTGAACATATGTCTGATCGATCAGGTTTGACACTGAGCAAAACAAAATACAAATAAAAACATTTCAAAACAACGACAACAACAAAGACTTTAGAACGTGATTTCATTGACCATTTCTTCGTCATGGCCGTATACATAAATACTCAGATGTGTGTGTGCGCGTGTGTGTGTGTGTGTGTGTGCATGTGTGCATACATGCATATATGTATATATATATATATATATATATATATATATGATACATGTATACAAAGATGTATGCGTATATATATATGTATGCGTACATACTTACATATAATATACATATATATATATATGATATTATCGGTAAAACTAATTTTTAAGTATATAATTATAAAAACATGCGCAGGAGTGGCTGTGTGGTAAGTAGCTTGCTTACCAATCACGTGGTCCCGGGTTCAGTCCCACTGCGTGGCACCTTGGGCAAGTGTCTTCTACTATACCTCGGGCCGACTAAAGCCTTGTGAGTGGATTTGGTAGACGGAAACTGGAAGAAGCCCGTCGTATATATATATATATATGTGTGTGTGTGTGTGTGTGTGTGTGTGTGTGTGTGTGTGTGTGTTTGTCCCCCCCCCCCAACATCGCTTGACAACCGATGCTGGTGTGTTTACGTCCCCGTAAAGTAGCGGTTCGGCAAAAGATCCCGATAGAATAAGTACTAGGCTTACAAAGAATAAGTCCTGGGGTCGATTTGTTCGACTAAAGGCGGTGCTTCAGCATGGCCACAGTCAAATGACTGAGACAAGTAAAAGAGTAAAAGAATATGGTGGGGTGAGTGTGTTCGTATGTATGGAACTCTCAGCGTCTGTCTTCACCGAGGCACCTTTCAAAACGGTGCTTTTTCTATGTTCCAGAACAAAGTGGTTCAACAAAAGGGGTGGGGGCGAAAAAAATGAGAACCTTGCTATATAATAAGTACTGGTATAAATGCGAACGACTAATCCCTTTCAGGCGGTATTCTAGCATGGCCGCAGTCCAATGATTGAGACAAATAAATAAAAAGAAGAAGAAAAATATGCCAAAAAATTATAAGTCACGTGTGAGAGATAACCGGAGAGGAACAGCTGTTTAAGTGCCAAAAACATCGCAGAAGATAGACAAGGCGGGCTGACAGACTGGCTGAACGACCAATGAATGAGACACTAAAGACGGACAGATTGGGAGACCAATTTGTAATTAATACCTCTCAATTTATTTTGCTTGACTTTGATTAAAAGATAGTCGAGTTTGAGGAAATTAGCGTTTAGTGGAACAGGGATAGGACACAGTCAGGGTGATACTGGTGGTGGTGGTGGTGGTGGTGGTGGTGTCGCTAGCGGTTGTGGCGGCAGAAGTGGTGATGGTGGTGTTGTGGAGGGGGGGGGGAGGTGATAAGATATATTGGACAGTGCAGAGAGGAGGAGTGAAGTGTTGGGGAGAAGGAGGAGCTGTCGGGCTATATCTTAATATCGTCATAAATAGAAATAGCTTTACTCAAAATGAGTATATCTGTCAGAGTATTAACTATCCACCCTTGCCCCACGTACACTCACTTAAAAACACACACACAAACACACACACTCACACACACACATACACACACACGCACGCATATGCTCATATGTACGCGTGTGTGAGAGTATACGTGTGTGTGTGTGCGTGTCTGTGTATGTACGTATATATATATATATATATATATATATATATATATATACACACATATACGTACATACAGACATATACATATACATGTATATTTATGGGTGCGTGGGTGTGTATATATACATATGCATACATACATACATACATACATATATATATATACATATACATATATATATATATATATATATATATATATATATATATATATATATATAAAATATAACAAGATTCAGTTGAATGAGGTACTTAAAGGTGAGGCACCTGGTTAAGTCGGAATAAATGTCCTTGATTGTAAAATTCAGGTATTCATCTGAAGATAACGGTTTTTTGTAATGATATAACGTACTCGTTGATCAATTAAAAATTCGTTACAAACGCCTGACACAGGGCATCCGTCCATCAGTTGTTACATACATGTATATAAAGATATATATACATACACAGGCACACACACACACACACACACACACACACACACACACACACACACACACACACACACACACACACACACACACACACATACATATGTGTATATATACATATATATATATTTGAAGGTTTGGAGGTGATGTACAGAAATTATATAGAAAAAAATGTTAATTAAGGTACTCAGAAACCTGGATGTTTGTACATTTACAGATTTTTATTAACGTCACATATTAAATGAAGCGCTTTTCACCTAGTCGTGTAGGTTTTTCAAATTGTTTTGAGAAAACATTCTAGCGGGTCTCTTTATATAGTTTTATTGAGTGTGTAGGGGTGGAGAGAGAGATATATAGGATAGTAAGAGAGGGTGAGGAAAAGTGAGAGAGAGAGTGTGTGTGTGTGTGTGTGTGTGTGTGTGTGTGTGTGTGTGTGTGAGTGTGTGTTTTTTTGTGTTGGTGTGTGTGTCTGTGTGTGTGCGTGTGTGTGTCGATGGGAAAGAGAAAAGAAGAAAATTGGGTTCACAGCTGGTTAGTTCTTTTCAATGATAAGTACATATATATATATATATATATATGTGTGTGTGTGTGGATCGAAACAGTTTGATTTAGTTTCGTTGGTACTCCGAGTTTTAAGCGTGATGTCAGTCATTTTGAATTTGAATAAAAGAAGTTGATCGTTATTAACGTAAGGTGGGCTGCGATTAGTCGAGGAAGGTCACGTGGTGTCGTGGTTTGATGTTGGTATATCGATATATCAGCGACAACAGTGAACATACCGCATAGGAAATACCGTTGGAAAATACCGTATGGTGAACATGAAATCGACCGCGTGGTGGACAGGAAATCGGTCGGGTTGTTTAGAAGAACCATGCGCACGCGCACACACACATACTTGGCTGAAGACTAGCATCACACTTGAAACTCGGAGTACCAATGATTTTGAATGAAGTTGTTTTGACTCATACATGTAACACCCAATAAATTTGAGTGCCCTTCTTTCGTTTGTCCACTCACTCGTATATATATATATATATATATATTATACGACGGGCTTATTTCAGTTTCCGTTTACCAAATCCACTTAAAAGGGTTTCGTCGACCCGAAGCTGTTGTAGAAGACACTTGCCCAAAGTGTCACGCAGTAGGACTGAACCCGGAACCATGTGGTTGGGAAGCAAGCTTCTTACCACACATTACACACACACACACACACACACACACACACACACACACACACATACATATATATATAGGTGTGGCTATGCTTCCTAACCACATGGTATCGGTTTTAGTCTTGCTGCGTAGCACTTTGGGCAAGTGTCTCCTACTTTGTGAGATTTATGAGTAGATTCGACAGACGGAAACTGAAGGAAGCCCGTCAAATGCGTGTGTGTGTGTGTGTGTGTGTGTGTGTGTGTGTGAGAGAGAGAGAGAGAGAGAGAGAGAGAGAGAGAGAGAGAGAGAGTCTGACCCCCACAGTCTACCCACTCTCCTCTTGGCAACTGGTCCTTGATTTTTTTATGGTCCCGTAATTTAGCAGTTCAGCATAAGAGCCCTATGAAATAAGTACCTGCTTTAAAAAGTAGAGGGTTCGGTTCTTTCGACGAAATCTCTCGAAGGTGGTGCCCTAGCCTGACCGCAGTCTAATGATTGAGTGTTCCGGTTGATCCGATGAACCGAATACCTCCGCAGACACGTATATCACTCCGCAGTCACGTATATCACTCCGCAGACACGTATATCTTTAACTTATTTCTCAGGGAAATTCAGCGGGACACAGAATGTGACAAGGCTGGCCCCTTTAAAATACAGTTGAATGGGCTGGTGCAACGAGAAATACAGTGTCTTGTTCAAGGGCACAACTCGCCGCCAGGAATCGAACGCACTACCTAATAATCGATTGTATGGCGAATATCCTAACCCCTAAACCGCGCGCCTTCACTGAAATATTAAATTAGACTTCCAGAGAAAAGCATATTCATAAGCTTACATAACAGATGTGGATCCTGTTCAAAACGGGGGCACCAGTTTTCATTAATGTTTTATGTAGTGTTTTTGGTACCGAAAGACTTTCAAACTTCGTATACTTATCTATTTTGTGTTATAGAACAGAAAAATATTTTTGTATTCGAATTTATCTCATGTAAAAAATTGTCTTATTTCGATAATTTCTACTAATCACTGACGTCTATTCAGTTGAAAACAGTTAGCGCTGTAACGGTGTATATCGTATTAATCCCCTAACCCTAACTAGACTGTTAACCCTAACCCTAACCCTAACCCTAACCCTAAAACTAACCCTAACTCTAGAATCCGAACTCTAAAATTGTTACACACATAGATACGCACAGCGTAATTTATTATATAAACAATATATGCGTATAAATTACGATTAAACCGGATGAAATATGTCACAGGGAATAACATTTTTATGACCGGCCAGCAGTAACTCTATTCAGCTGAATAGACGTCAGTGATCGGTTGAAATTACAGAAATACGACAACTTTAACATGAAATAACTTGCGATGTAGGTTTTTTTGTTAAGAAGACTAAGAGTAAAAGATGTTTTATATGACACATTCTAGCAGTGTTCCAAGTCTCAAAGTGTTTCGTTAAGAAAATACTGGTGCCCCCGTTTTGAACAAGATCCACAGATGTTACTATAACTGAGAGGACAATGATTCTGAGTCATCTGGATCTGGAGACCAGAATCACCTCACCACCACCTCACCACTTGTTTCAGTCATTTGACCACGGTCATGCTGCAGCACTGCCTTGAAACATTACTTTTAGTCGAATGAAGCGACCCCACTACCTTTTTTCTTTAAAGTCTGTTACTTATATTATATCGTTTTCTTTTGCCAAGCCTCTAAGTATCAAAGTATAAAAATATATAGCCTCTAAGTATCAAAGTATAAAGTATCACTTAGCGTCAAGCTAATATATTTCTTGTGCACACGTTCGTTTTTTTTTTTTTTTTTTTTTTGAATGGTTTGTTTATTTGAATATACATATACTTGAATACACACACACACACACACACAACAC
>NC_142934.1:99037495-99049995 GCF_046866305.1 Octopus bimaculoides | reverse complement strand
TACATACAAACAGACATACATGCATACATACATACATACATACATACATACATACAGATATGTGTATATATATATATGTAGTGCATACATACACACACATGTGTATATATATATATGTGTGTGTGTGTGTACTACATATATACGTACATACATATTATTGATATCACTTGCAATAAGGAAACGAAATGAGATGCCAGCTACAAAAATATGACACTCGCTAGAAATAACGGGCAATTTCTTTAAGTGATACTTTAACATCTTAAAAAGGAAAGAAGACAGTTATTCTATGTTCTAAAAATACAATTTTCGCACCCTAAATAGAGGTAGCAGACAACTTCACCTATTTTGGAAGATCCATTAGCTGCAATGGAAACATGAAGGAAGAGTTTGATTGCAGATTGGGAAAGGTGTCAACCGCATTTCGCCAGAGTAGACAAATTTGGAAAAGCAAGAACTATCCTCTAAAATTCAAAATATGGTTCATTGGGGTGATTTCTATATGGATATGATATGTGGAACTGGAAGACCAACCAAGAAGAGAAACTGGACGTTTTTAATAGTAGATATTTCCAGAAAATACTAGGCATCAAATGTAACAGTTTTATCAGTAACGAGGAGGTCAGAAGACGAGTAGACCAACACATAGTACACATCACCATTTCCAAAGGTCTTTACGTTCTGAGTTCAAATTCCGCCTAGGTTAACTTTGCCTTTCATCTTTTCGGTGTCGATAAAATAAGTACCTGTTGATCTGCAGAATCAATGTAATCGAGTTACCTCTTCCCCGCAAGTGCCATCTTAGGCCTTAAGTAGAACTTTCAGGGGAAACGGTGGCGCAAGGGACGTTCCTAAATGAATTGGCGCCAGGCAATTGACAGGAATATTCAGCTTGTAAATTTACGATGGAACGATGTACTGAGGGTGGCTGATGACCGAGTCTACTGCAGTTCTTTGACTGCTTTATGCATTGCCCGATGCCAGAGCACCTAAGTCTAAGTCTATGTAAGTAATGATCTTCAAACGTTTATGTAAGTAATGATCTTTAAAAGTCTATCCATGTAAGTAATGATCTTTAAACGTCTATCCATGTAAGTAATGATCTTTAAACGTTTATGTAAGTAATGATCTTTAAACACAACAGATAATGTAGTCTGTGGCAGCTGTCCCTTACATTTTTTTTTTTTGCACCAAGGACCAGTTTCATGCAAGATAATTTTTTCCATGGAATGGAGTGTCACACGCATATCAAAATACAGTAAAGTTCTTTATATATAATTTAACTAATGCAACGAGCAGGCAGAATCGTCTGCACGCTGGGCGAAATGCTTTGGAGCATTTCGTCTGTCTTTACGTTCTGAGTTTAGGTTGACTTTGCCTTTCATCCTTTCGAAGTCGACAAAATAAATACCAGTTGCCCACTAAGATCAATGTAAGTGACTTACCCCTGTCCCTGCAATTTAAAACCAATGTATGCAATACAGCAAAAGTAGCGAGCTGGCAGAATTGCTAACACACCGGCACCGGGCAAAATGCTAAGCGGCATTTCGTCCATTTTTTATGTTCCGAAATCAAATTCCGCCGAGGTCCATTTTGCCTTTCATCCTTTCAAGTGTCGTTGAAGTAAGTACCATTTGAGCATTGGGGACGACGAAATAGCCTTACCCGTTCCACCGAGGTTTCTGGCCTTGTGCCAAAATTTGAAATGAAACACACACACACACACACACACACACACACACACACACACACACACACACACACAAGCACACACACACACACACACACACACACACACACATACATATATACGACGAGCATCTTTCAGTTTCCGTCTACCAAATCCCGAGGCTATAGTAGGAGACACTTGTCCAAGGTGCCACGCAGTTGGTAAGCAAGCTACTTAGCACACAGGAACGCCTGCGCCTATATATATATATATATATATATATATATATATATATATATATACATACATAATACAACTCAAAGTTTTAAAATTTATTCTTTCTATGTAGTCATGTACCAAATGATCCACAGGGTATTGATCCATGGCTTAGTGGTTGACGACCTCTAATCAGAAGCACACTATTCCTGGAAATAATAATAATAATAATAATAATAATAATAATAATAATAATAATAATAATAATAATAATAATAATAATAAAAGTACCAGGCAGTGGCTCTTGTGACTTCTGATCTTAACTCATTAGAAGTGTTATCATGTACATTGTTTTATCTTGGTATAAAAGATGGACTACAGCAAATATTCTGCTCAATACCACGGATTTGCTTGTCAGTTGTTTGATCTTAACCAGTTGTGTATGTCCCTTGGTGGCTGACGATATGTGCATTTCTGATCATGAGCAGAAGTAGTCGGGGAGCATCATAGCCATGTGTTGAGAGGAATTCGTTGGGGTTTGGATAATTCACCTTTGGAAACAAGGGTGTTTCGTTTAACATCCTTAAACAAACCTTATTCAGGGACCTTTTGATCAGATGGATTACTCGACCTGAAGAAAATTTTAACTGGACCCCACTTGCAAGGTCATACGCTGTTTATCTTGACGTGAGATCACCATGTCGCGCACATATCGTTGTGATGCATATACCTGGTGTACCCTTATCAGAAGGGTAGTCATGATGGGTATACTGGGTTTCGTATATTTTACCCCAGCGTCACTTTGACGGCATGCACTGCTCTCTCACTCAATAATAATAATTGTAATAGTAATGATAAACACTTATGGTTTGATCGTCTTTTATTAAATTTTCTTTTAATTTGACCTTGGGGCTTCATCAACGAAAATGGTTTTGAAGTACCAGTCCGCGCTGGTCTTTGCAATCAGTCATCCACTTTTCTCGTCCCCACTCTTCATCATATCACACTTTTAGTATCTTGTCTGATTGCCTGCCCTTATATGACCCTTTTGTAAAGACAAACCGTCTTAATGAGGTTTCGATTACCCGGAAAATATTGTTAATTTGTGATTCTTGTTTTTGGAAAGCACTGAGTCAGAAAGTGGATATGTGGTGATGCGGTGATGATTAGGGGTTAACATGGCTGGAATTGAAACCTAAAACTGTTTATAACAGCTGGCGGTGATATTTCGTTATTTGAGTGGACATAGAGAGGACGGGAGTGTGGATTAGACTTGATTAATTAATGAAGTAGGTGATGACGGCGGCGGGGATACATTAATCGCTTCACTCCTCGTAAAATGTATTCGTGATGATATGAGAGTATATATATCATATGAACGCTTGTGATTATGGTGGCATGTGATACTGTGTCATAGGATACACAGTGGAGAAATATGTGTGCTTGTGTGTGTGTGTGTGTGTGAATGAGAGAGAGTGAGAGAAACGGTTGTGGGGGTGTATGCACGTGTGGTGGGGGGCGTGTACGTGCGTGTACGTGCGTGTGTGCGTGTGGGTGGTGTATGCACGTGTGGGGGGGCGTGTACGTGCATGTATGCGTGTGTGCGTATGTGTGTGAGTGTGCGTGTGCGCGCGCGCGTGTTGTGTATGTGTGTGCGTGTGTATGTATATGTGTGTGTATACGTGTGCGTATGTGTGTGTGTGTGTGTGTGTGTGTGTGTGTGTGTGTACTCGCGTGTGTGCGTGTGTGTGTGTGTGTATGTGTAATTTGTGACAGAATATGTAATATTATGGCGTAATTAGTATATCTACAGTATTAACGTTTCAGAAAGTGTAGTCGTTGTTGCTATGGTGGTCTTCATCATTGTCGTTGTGGTGGTAGTATGGGGTGGCGGTCGCCATCGTAGTCACTTCGACGTCGTGGTAGTCATGGTGATGGATGATGGCTGTCATAATACTGATGATATTGATGCTGGTTTTATATTATACAACCAGCATTTCAGAAAAAGTTGTTGTTGTTGTTGTTAAAATACTTGTAATAGTCACAGTAGTTGCCGCATTGACAATACCATATCCATATTGCTGTTGCTCTTGTTTTTATTTAACCACAGGTCAGCAATGAACCAATAGACTTAATGATCAATGATGTTCTAGTTGTGAAAATCCTTTTTGTTTATTTCTGCCATTGTAAGTGAAGTATTACCTTTTCCAACATGTAGAGAAGTCGGTGAAGCTGAAGCTCATGGCTACCATATCTGTTTGCTATTGAACTGGGCTTAAGCAACAACCTCAGGACTGATCTGGTGGTATTATTTTAAAATTAGGTCAGTCTTATTTCATTATTGCCCACAAGAGGCTACACACAGAGGGGACAAACAAGGACAGACAGAGGGATTAAGTCGATTACATCGACTCCAGTGCATAACTGGTACTTAATTTATCGACCCCGAAAGGATGAAAGGCAAAGTCGATCTACGGAATTTGAACTCAGAACGTAGCGGCAGACGAAATACCGCACAGCATTTCGCCCGGCGTGCTAACGTTTCTGCCAGCTCGCCGCCTTAGGTCAGTCTTAATGAAGAAAACCCTATGATGAAAAGTATTCCGAAGTGTTCCAACGATAACAATCCAGTCTCTTTCCTATAATAATAATAATAAACACTTATGGTTTGATTGTCTTTTATTAAATGTGTATTTCTTTTAATTTGAACTTGGGGCTTAAACAAGGAAAATGGTTTTGAAGTACCAGTCCGCGCTGGTCTTTGCAATCAGTCATCCACTTTTCTCGTCCCCACTCACCATCATATCACACTTTCAGTATCTTGTCTGATTGCTTGTCCTTATATGACCCCTTATGTACAGAGGCCCAAGGGCAGCATCATCAATTTTACTGTCTTTTAAAGCGGCGGGATGTAATATAAAGGCATTTAACTACTGTTTTTAGATTTGATGATGACCACATAGAGCAGGGATTCCTAACGTGGAACCGGGAAAAATTGTGACGGGGGCCGGAGTCACCAGGCACAAGGTTCTCATTAAAGTAATTCACTTTTCCTTTTGTTAGTCAATGATGTACATTTTTTGTACTCGTTACCGGTAGATTCTTTTATATTAAATAATTGTGATAATATATTTAAAATAAAGTTCTTTTTTCAACCACCGGTAGGGCATACATTCTTCAGGAAAGTTATCGTGGGGCCTGAGAGAAAATAGTTTGAAAAACTCCGAAATAGAAGTTCCTCCTAGTTTCGTTATGGTGTTTATGTTCATGTTGTAATGGCGGTGAAGAATTTGCGATTGAATATGTATTGCTGTTTTTGTTTATGATGTCAGTAGGATCTATTACATGTAAATGATTTCAATATAGAGCAAGGTCAAAGATTTATTAAAGATAATAATGCTTGCACCCTTGCTAGTGTCTTTAGGGATGTAACAGATGCGATAGGTGTAAAATCAGAGATGGACACTAACATACGGACATCCGCTCCACTTCTTTTTCGTTTTTTGTTGTTTTTTTTTGCTTTGTTTTTTTTCCACTATACGTTTAACATCTGTTTTATGGTTAATCTCTTTTGTATAGTTCTTGTTATACAATAATGTACACGCTGGAGGATTTTCGTTGTTGCATTCTGTGAGGCATGTGATCTTCATGTTTTGTAGGAAACGACAATGATGTAATGTAACGTTCATGCTTTTCCCAAAGATACTAGCGGTATATCGAAAATAATGGTTTCAAATTCTGGCAGAGGGCCAGCAATTTTTGTGGGGAGGGTGACGTCGATTACATCGACCCCGCTACTTTACTTGTACTTATTTTTATCGACCACCTCGAAAGAATGAAAAGCAAAGTTAGTGACATTTTAATCCACTCACAAGTAATACAACCGTCAGTATAAAATGACAATTTTCGCAATTAGAGATGAAACATTTTCTGAACAAATATGAAATTTTTAAACATTGGCATAAGACAACAAATTTTCGGGACAGGATATAATCAATTAAGACGGCTGATTAACAAAGTTGTTTGAGCGTCGAACAAATACTTTGCAGTGATAGTTACGATTCATTGAGTTCTGCGTTTAAATCCTACCAAGACAAAAGTTGCCTTTCGATCTGCAGAGGTCGATAAATAAAAAAAACCAGTCATTTGTTAGATCAATTCTTCAGATGATAGTATTAAACAAAGTGACAAATAAAATCTATTGCCAAGAACAGGAACGGTTTCTCTGGCGATCTTTCTCATAGCTTCCTCTTTGGTCGACTCAAAGACACTACAGGATCAAAGTTGAAATCATGCAGTTTCAAAGCAAAATTGTTCACCTCACAACCAAATCTCTTGCCAAAGTGCCATGCAGTCCACAGAATTACAGAAAGAGCTAAAAGAAAAAAACTGACGACGAGTGTTCCTGTTGATCCGATCATCCTGCTCACGAAATTATTGTCCAAGTGGCTGAGCACTCCACAGGCTCGCGTACACTTAAAGTAGCTCTCATGGAGATTCAGCATGACACAGAGTGTGACAAGGCTGGCCCTTGAAAATACAGGTACTACTCAATTTTGCCAGCTGAATGAACTGCAGGAACATGAAATTAAGTGTCTTGCTGAAGGATTCAACGTGACGCCGGTAGTTGAACTCACGACCCTTCGCTCGTGAGCCGAATACCCGCGGAAAGTGTTGCATCATATACTCTCTTGACTCTTGCCCATCATACTATACTTCACTCCTTTCTTCATACTTCTGAGGTGGCGCATGTCACGCATTACCCACATTTTCCCTGAAGATATCAACTTGCAAGTGTTCAACCAAATGTCCATAGTATCATTGTGGTCCAATTTGGTATGAGAGTGTAATAGTTGTCGTCATTGCCTCTTCTTCCTTTGACAATCCTATTTCTTTAAAAATTTGTTCGTTGATATATACCTAACAATTTTCTTCTTTGGCAACCAGGCTACAGACAGCAGAGTGGAGAAATCGATAGATCGTCAAATAATTTACTTCACAGTAACTATTCCGGTTCACTGCATTCTGAGTTCAAACCCTACCGAATTAACATTGCCTTCTGTCCTTTTGTAGTCAATAGGCAAAGTATCGATCCTGCATTGAGATTGATTCTTCTCCTGTAACACATTTTCTCTCTCCATATATACATATATATATATATATATACTATAATTATAAACATAATTATAACCAGGGGTCAGCTAATTGCTTCGCCACACACCGAATTTAGAAATAGGAGTTAAAATGCCTTATCTGCTATGGTAGCAGATAAGGCATTTTAACTCCTATTTCTAAATTCGGTGCGTGGCGAAGCAATTAGCTGACCCTGATTATAATTATATTTGTATTTATAGAATATTTGTATAATTTTACCTAAAAAGGTTATTAATTGATCGATTAATTAATTAATTAATTAATTAATTAATTTTACCCTTTTATTATTATTGATATATATATATCGCTTCCTCTCTCTCTCTCTCTCTCTCTCTCTCTCTCTCTCTCTCTCTCTCTCTCTCGCTATATATATATATATATATATATATATATATCGCTTCCTCTCTCTCTCTCTCTCTCATTCAGGAAGAAACATGAACAACCTTGGAGGAGGATGCACTCTACCAAGTCTAAAATTGCCATAGAACTCCGAATGTTACGACGCCGCCCCTACCATCCTCGAAGAGTTGAGGGCCCCAGACAGGACAAGACATTCAATATACAGTTGACTAGATTGAGAATTTTACCCCACAAAAAAAAGACAAATTCAAAATCTTTCAGTTAAAATGCCAACGTTATCCTTTATTTTAACAAATTGCAGAAAAGCGACAGAGTGTATCTCAGTGCGTGTATGTGCGTCTGTGTACGTTTGTGTGCGTGTGTGTGTGTGTGTGTGTGTGTGTGTGTGTGTGTGTGTTTTACAATATGTATGCATCTGTCCTACATTTAAGAGTATATGTATGGGTATGTATGACATATATGGACATACATGTGTGTGTGTCAGATATTTTGTGTGTGGGTGTATAAGAATATATTTGCGTATTTGTATATATTTTTGCGAACTGGTATGCGTGTGTGCGCAAGAAAGTTCGCTTGTGTGTGAGTGTGTGTGTGTGTGTGCGTGTGTGTGTGTGTGTGTGTGTGTGTGTGTGTGTGTATGTGTGTGTGTGTGTGTGTCCTTTAGAAGAAGCCTGCTTCTAAAAGCGGGATTTCACACTTGTGTGTTTGAAGTTTGCAGCGAGGTGAGAGGCCCAGAGGAGGGATGTATGATAACAACCTGATGGTTTCAAATACCAACTTGAAACCGACGTTTAATTGGATGGATTCTGAAAGGATTTTCATATAACCAAGTTAGCCACTTCCTCAATCTCTTTAGTGATTCGTGCGATTTTAGCCCTCATCTCTACTCTTCAACACACGCTTCTATTGATAAATTAAGTCACGTAGTGACAGTTAAGAACACTTCTTGTTGTCATAGAAACAAAAGTGTTAGTTTTCATTTATTGGTAGAATTCAAAAATTCGGTAAAGATGACTGAGAGATTTTTCCTTAAAAATATCATTCTTTCCACCATAGTCACAAGGCCTGAAATTTGATGGGAGGGGCCAGTGGATAACATCGACCCCAGTGTTCAACTGCTACTTATTTTATCGACTCCGAAAGGATGAAAGGTAAAGTCGAACTTGGTTGTATTTTTTGAACTCAGGAAGTAAAGCCGGAAGAAATGTTGCTCAGCATTTTGTCCGGCTTGGTAACGATTCTACCAGCTCGCTACCTTTTTACCTTAGAAAGATGTTATATAATTCTTTACTTTTCTCTAATTTTGGTACGATGCCAACAATTTTTAAAAGAAGGGGCAAGTCGATTACATCGACACCCAGAACTTGACTAGTTCGTTATTTATTAGCTTTGAAAGAGTGAACGGTAAAGTCAATCTCGGTGGCATCTGAACTCAGAACGTAAAACCGGATGAAATGCCGGTAAGCATTTTGTCCAGCTTGAGAACTATTCCTCTGTGTGTGTGTGTGTGTGTGTGTGTGTGTGTGTGTGTGTGTGTGTGTGTGTGTGTGTGTGTGTGTGTGTGTGTGTGTGTGTGTGCGTGCGTGTTTCAGTCTGTGTTTGTCCCCATCCACCACTTGACAACCGGTGATGATGTGTTTACGTCCCCGTAAAATAGCGGTTCGGCAATAGAACAAGAACTAGGCCATTTTTAAAATAAATAATTACTGGGGTTGATTCATTTGACTAAAAGGTCTTCAAGGCGGTGACCCTGCTTTACCGCAGTCTAATGTCTGAAACAAGTAAAAGATAAAAGATATATACATTATTTACATTATTTACATGTTGACGGATATTTGTCCTCGTCTTGTTTGTTGTTTACAAGATGAGGACAAATATCCGTCAAATGTAAATAATGTAAATAATGTACATAATTCCTCATCTCTTAAATATATTTGTGCACACTCTCGTTCACACATACACACATATATGTATCAGATGTGTATGTGTGTGTGTGTGTGTCGTAGTCACAGAGGAAGGGATTGATAGGTAGACAGGCAGACAGACGCATAAACACAGGCGTAGGAGAAGGCTAAAGTAGAGGGTGCGGTCAAATTAGATCTGAAAATGTCTCAGACACCATTGATCTAAAGAAAGAAATAACTTTGGTGACGTATAATAAAAACATGATTTCAGAGTGACTCTCTAAATGCTTGTTGTCGTGCTTAAAATAATGTGTCTGAACATAATCATCCCAACAGAATTTGCCAGAAAATATTGAGAATTACGTCATTTTGGGGGTTACCCCGTACCCCCACAGTTCCCACGCACATCTGTGTATATACATTCACAGACATATACGTGTGTGTGTGTGTGTGTGTGTGTTGTGAATAAATTATGTAACCGGTTTATCGCTAAAATTAGAAGCCGGATTTCTCTCTTAGTTTAATCTAAACCACCCTTTAAGTAAACCTTCTTTCTAATCTTGACCCAAATGACTCATTAACTTACTCAATGTCTTAATTTTCTATTCAGTTCCTTTATTTCTTTATAGTTAATACCTTAAAAAAACTTCACAACTGTTTCTATAGCCCAGATTAATCAATACCTTATCATTGTCCTCTCTTTCAGTATCTGCAGTAGTTGTTCTACCTAGAAGACAAAAAAGAAACATTAGTACGAAAGCAATATGATTCTATTTCTGCTGCAACCAGAACCTTACCCCAGAGATGCTGTCACCTCAGGCAAGCTGAAGCTTCGGCAGCCTTCTAAGTGTGTGTGTGTGTGTGTGTGTGTGTGTGTGTGTGTGTGTGTGTAAAATTTTCGTAAGGAATAAAAACTCTTAAATGTAGAAATTACATATTTATTACAATTTATTAAATACAGAGTTTAGTTTCATTTTAATTTTTTATTTTGGTGGTTCACAACTTATCACTGGCCATCTCTTAGCACGTGACGCTCTGGACAATTGCAACGGAGTTGGCATTATCCTTAGCATGCTCTAACTTACAAATTCGACAACTAATGAGTAGATGAAAGCCATTTTCAAGAGTGATTTGAGGAAAATTTTGGTTACAATTACTAGCAATCTGACCAGGCTTATAAAGACGCCTTCGTCGCCTCAGGTACATCAAAAGAGTTAGGTGGATCAGATCAACTATCTCTATATATGTTGTACGAAAGGCCTTGTAAGCAAGGTATAGAAGTGGTAGCTTTGTTATTGTGTGGATAAGGGGTTCGCTTTACAGTCATGAAGTCCTAGGTTCTGTGTGACATTTTGGTAAATATCTTTTACCTTAACCTCGGGTCGTTCCACGTCATGTGAACCAAATTCAGTAGACGGAAATTGTACAGAAGTCGATCAAATCGATTTTATCTTGCGCGCGCGCGCACACACACACACACACTTGTTACATATTGTGTCATTCTCATTCTGCTTGGAGATAGATTAAGGTCGTACGTGTCTGTGGAATAGGCAACCATTTACACATTGAATCACTGAGTAAGTTACTCTTTACTCTTTTACTCTTTTACTTGTTTCAGTCATTTGACTGTGGCCATGCTGGAGCACCGCCTTTAGTCGAGAAAATCGACCCCAGGACTTATCTTTTGTAAGCCTAGTACTTATTCTATCGGTCTCTTTTTACCGAACCGCTAATGTTACGGGGACGTAAACACACCAGCATCGGTTGTCAAGCGATGTTGGGGTGACAAACACAGACATACAAACACATATACATATATATATATATATACATATATACGACGGGCTTCTTTCAGTTTCCGTCTACCAAATCCACTCACAAGGCTTTGGTCGGCCCGATGCTATAGTAGAAGGCACTTGCCCAAGGTGCCACGCAGTGGGACTGAGCCCGGAACCATGTGGTTGAAAAAATGAAAACACTGAACGTTCATCGCCCAAATCAGCGTAGAATCCCTTATAGCCTCTGCTCCACGGCGTTGGCTGGTTCATGCTGCTGCCACTCAGGCATTCTTGATTCACTTGTTTCTTCTCTCATAAGCTTTGTTACGCCCAATTACCCAGGTTCTGCACTAATCACCACTCCCGGTTCTTCCTTCCTCGAATTCCTGCTAATTCCCTCTCTCCTCATATCATTCCTGTAGGTGAGGATTTACAAAGGTTTAATAGAACCATTAGTGAGATAAATCTCATTACGAAGGCCACGGACGCAGCCCCTTCCTCCAGACTCTGCAAGAAAATAGAAAAAAAAAATTATCGATTTTACCGAAACTCATTGTTTGATTACTGATTTATTTAAATATAACATTTGAAAAAAAGAACAGTTTCATAATAAAGTTTTCATACGGTAATCAATCACATGAAAGTTTCGAAGAAAAAGTTTAGGCGTAGGAGTGGCTGTGTGGTAAGTAGCTTGTTTACCAACCACATGGTTCCGGGTTCAGTCCCACTGCGTGACACCCTGGGCAAGTGTCTTCTACTATAGCCTCGGACCGACCAAAGCCTTGTGAGTAGATTTGGTAGACGGAAACTGAAAGAAGCCCGTCGTATATATGTTTATCTATGTGTGTGTGTGTGTGTGTGTATGTGTGTGTGTCTGTGTTTTTGTCACCCCAACATCGCTAGACAACCGATGTTGATGTTTTTACGTCCCCGTAACATTAGCGGTTCGGCAATAGAGACCGATGGAATAAGTACTAGGTTTACAAAGAATACGTCCTGGGGTCGATTTGCTCGACTAAAGGCAGTGCTCCAGCATGGCCACAGTCAAATGACTGAAACAAATAAAAGAATAAAAAAAAGAAAGAATTTGAAACAATTTACAACAATTGTAACAAACTTGCGGCAAGTGTAGCAAACTGTAGTAAATATTCTAAGAAATAGAAAAGATCGATCATAAGATCAGTTCTATACCAAATCTATATCAGATGGTCTCAAAGCGCAAATCAAGACTTCCATCTTTAAGAAATAGAAACATTTGTACATGATTCAGTACGGCGTTACTTTCACCCAGTTAACAACCATACAGTCCTTAACGAAAGTAGTTCAGACTCAGTAATGTAGATCTTGCTATGTCACAAATTCACGTGATCTGATAGTCTCGGCACTGGAGGTGGTAAGGGATTTATTTCCCCGTTAGTGAGA
>NC_142934.1:99024995-99032495 GCF_046866305.1 Octopus bimaculoides | reverse complement strand
GGGTATTGTTCTGGTTGTATTGTCTGCGAAACACAAGTGCTGAAACCTCATGACTACTAACATTAATTTTGAAAGCTGGAAACATTTACGGTCATTTACTTATTTGTATTATATACTTTAAATTGATCTTATAAAGTCTGTGCAATGAATGCATATAATCTATTTTTATGTATTTGAAGTGTTCTTGTAGCGAAGGAGCTGGACTCTGATAAAGATACAAAGTTCCATTGTTGGAAAGTAGATAACAAAAATAGTATTAACTTTTGAACTTGAGAAAAATCTTGCATAACTTTACTGTTCCACTTACAGCTTGTATTTGCAATGTGCGTATTAGCTGGTTGGTTTCTTTTTCTGAAAATCCCTGGTTTTCCAGATTGTGAATTAGTCATTTACAAACAAAACAAATGCATCAATTACGATTGGTTTAAATGCGAATTTATCGTTTGGTTATAGAAACTGAAGGTTTCGAAGCAATGGTTCGTAGTTATCTTCTTTCTCTTTGATTTTCAAAGAGGCAATCACAACATGGCAGCTGAACTCTATGAGATCTCCGAGCTCATAAAATTTTTGCATGGTATAAATTTTAATAGAAATGAGTATCTCTGCTACGTCTCATATCATGTGATCAGGATTATGTTTGATTGGGGTTTCAATTTAGTCATCACCAATGACTGGAGGATGGAATGTTCACGGTCTTCCAGATCAAAATTGAATTCCAGAACCTAGCAAACCATTTCAGAGCAGTCCTCTCAGCTATGGCACTATCTCCATAAACTGCACATATCCTTTTTTTTTTTGCAGTTTGTCCAGCATTTATTCTTTTACTGAAATAAAACAGAATCAAATGACGAAAACGTATCTAGTTCTCCTCTATTTTGACTTTCAGCGTAAAACATTACAAATAAAGTATCGATGCATTGTCAAAGAATTGGTGATGAAACTCAATTGCTTTACGATGTGGTTAATATTTGACCCATACAACTTCAGGTCATCAACAAAGGTGAGGTGTTATTGGACCATTCATAGAGCTACTGTGTTTTGTGATAAAGTATGCCAGGGGGTTTCAGTGAGGGTAGAAAGACTAGTTCTGACATGCTATAACACTGAAGGATGTCTTTCTGGTAGTGTATTGTGTTAGATTTGAGGTCCTCATAGTCACCTCAAAGAAGTAAGGCGGTGTACCAGTTTTTAGTTAGGTGGTGGATGGCAGCTTCTAGTGGTGGTGGTACTTTGACTAATGGCAGTGCTTGGGTAATCAACCCATTTGGTATACTCTCAAAGGCTTTTTGATAGTCCAGCCACACCATAGCCAAGTTTTGCGATTCTTTACTGCTTTTTCTGTATAATTTTGTTAAGTAGTAGGTGTTCAATACACCCACCACTCTTCTTTCTTCCCCTCAGCTTGTTGTGGTACAATGGCCCTATAAAAACAAATAGAGGCAACCAGTGTACATTTCATATATGATGTTTTAACTGGCTACCGGGCGGTGATATTTAGCTTCGATGGTTTGACTATTTTGTGGAATGAGATAGCTGATGGCTGTTGACAGCCATGTAGATATGTGTAATGTACCCTTGACACTGCATGCAGTCTTACTAAATCTCACCGATAGAAGTTGAGGGCTTTTAAACCAACATCCTGTAAAGGTCTGGATCTGGGGATTTCCTGTTTGGTATTTTTCTCAGGACTGTTTCAAGTCGATTTTATAGAGTTTTCGTTGAACATCTTTGTAATACCCCTGTTCTAACTCATCTATCCATTTCGCTTTTTCATTGAACTCACCATTCCTCTTCTAAATTAATCTCCAGTAACTTTCCATTTGATCTGCTGACGGGATTTTTTTCACTGATAATCATTTTTTTGTTTTCTTTTTGCTTTGTGTTTCTTGTTTTTGTTGTTTTCTTTTTTTTTTCTGTTTTTTTTTTTTTTTGAAGCTGCGATAGACTGACTTGATCTCTAGGAAACAATCTATTCAATGTTTTCCGTTGATACTTTGCAGACTTTTAATTTCTCAGGTGTCACCATTAGTTCTTGCTTCAGGTGATGTAGTTCGAAATTTAAGGTTTTGACTTTTGAATCTCCAAACTACTTCCCTTGTTCATTTTTAAACCGTTCTTTATGTTTCTGAATTTGTTGATCATGTTTCACTTGATAGCTACGATAACCAGCGAGATAATTTTACGAAGAAACAGAATCTTATTTTATATATGCATGTATATGAGCGTGTGTGTATTGTCACCGTCTGACATAGTGCTGCCACACAACATCCTAATATCCTATCACCTCTACTACGATTAACACGATGATGTTGAAGATGGTTCAAAGAGCGGGAAACATGATTTTAATAATCGTTCAAACTGCTCTGATTGAAAATGTGGTGTTGGTGGTGGTAGTGGCAGCGGCGGTGGCGGCGGCGGCGGCAGTTATGGTGACGGCGGCGGTGGTGTTGGTGGAAGTGGTGGTGGTGGTGGTGGTGGAGCCGATGGTGGTCACGGCGGCGGCAGCAGTGGTGGTGGTAGTGCAGTGGTAAATGTATTAATAGTAACAATGGTAATATTAACTGGTAGTATAATTAACAGTAGTGTCAGTTTGTGATTATTGTTGTTAGTGACTAGTATTGGTAGTAGTAGTATTAGTGGTGTGGTGGTGTTAATTGTAGTGTTGTTGTTAAGTCGTAGGACGGTACAGATGTGACAGGCCTTCGATCAAAAATAATTTCCGTCAATAACCGTCCCGTCTTTCGATTCCAGATATCATTTATTTAACACATAATTATTTCTACCAGAGATACAAAGGCTGAAATTTGGTAGATGGAGGGGCATAGTCGATTACATCAGCCTCAGTGTTCAACTGGTATTTATTTTATCGATCCCGAAAGGATGAAAGGCAAAGTAGACCTTGGTGGAATTCAATTCAGATCGAAAAAAAAAAAACTGTGAGACATGCTGCTGAGGATTTCGTCCATGTCACCGCCTTATATTTAACTCGTCCGTAATGTAATGCAGCGTTCGTTTCTAAGATGACAAGGTTTGATTTAAGGGAAATTTAGATGCTATTTCTAGCGGATGAAAGGGTCCTGTAAAGGCTTTGTAATAATTGTATCAGTGGTGATGTAGTTGGTGCTATAGTAAGGGGTGGGTTAATTAAAAAAACGCCCTACGATTGGTGTCAAAGAAGGAGAATTCTATGACATATAAATATGGGTTAATTAATCAATTAACATCCTGGTGGTGGGGCTGATGTGTAGAGGGGTGGTAGCCAAGGTAGACATGGAAGTGCTGCTGTGGTAGTTGTATAGCTGGTAGGAGTGATGATTATAGTATCGTATTGTGTTAACCGTGGTAGTGGTGATAAAACAATGGGGGCTTAGGTGGCAGTAGAATGTACAGTGTGATTTATTGAGTGGTGCTTTGGTGGTGGTGGTAGTGGTAGTGGTGGTGGTGGTGGTGGTGGTGGTGGTGGTGGTGGTGGTATTAGTAGTAGTAGTAGTAGTAGTAGTAGTAGTAGTAGTAGTAGTAGTTCTGGTGGTACCGAACAGATAATAATGAGTTCTTTCATCTCTGACCAACCCTGATCGAGTAAAACAATTTCAAAAAGCATTCTAGCGATGGATCTTCCGTGCTTTCATCCCTAAATAGATACACATCTATGTCCGCCATTTTCAAAGACGGTAGTGTGTGATTTTTAATAATAATTGGCTACTATCTCTAACATTGTACAGTGACCACCTAGAGTCTTCGAGCCAACAAGGAAGCCTCTCGGTTGTCGCTGGACCTGCTCAAAATCGTTGCTAAATTTCCCTCAAACCCTGCTTCACCGCCTTAGGGAAAAGAAATATAAAATAAGATGTGGTCCTGGGAATAAAACGGGATGGTCAAGGTTGAAATATCTTTAAAATATAGGTCTGCATGATCAGGGCTGACCTAGGGTTAAACAACACAATGATATACTCTTTTACTCTTTTACTTGTTTCAGTCGTTTGACTGCGGCCATGTTGGAGCATCGCCTGTAGTCGAGAAAATCGACCCCAGGACTTATTCTATCGGTCTCTTTTTGCCGAACTGCTAAGTTAGGGGGACGTAAACACTCCAGCATCGGTTGTCAAGTGATGGTGGGGGGACAAACACAGACACACAAACACGCATACATATATATTTATATATACATATATACGACGGGCTTCTTTCAGTTTCCGTCTACCAAATCCACTCACAAGGCTTTGGTCGGCCCGAGGCTATAGTAGAAGACACTTGCCCAAGATGCCACGCAGTGGGACTGAACCCAGAACCATGTGGTTGGTAAGCAAACTACTTACCACACAACCACTCCTGCGCCTATATAAGTACTTTCTCGTTGGTTTATAAATATAAAGATTTTACTGAAAGAAGTGATGGTGGGGTTGGCTAGAATGAGAGAGCGAGTGCAGAATGATACAGTGGTAAGTTTATGGGATAGTAGTAGTAGTAGTAGTAGTAGTAGTAGTAGTAGTAGTAGTAGTAGTAGTAGTAGTAACTGCGTTATTATGGTAGTTTTACCGTGGTGGTTACGGGGATCGAAGAGAAACAGTGAGGGCGGGGTAACACTGCATCTAAGCGAACGGGGTGAATAAGGATGACAGATAGTCCCTGAAGATTCATCTAAGGTATGGTGTGACAAACAAGACAGCTGGATGTGGTCCTATGTTAAGGCGTGGTGTTTATAGGTGTCTACGGCTGTCTTATGTCATACAGAATAGTTAAGAGATAATGCTGCCTTTTTGTTATATTCTTAATATTAATGCATTTTTATTGTGAATGAAATACGTAGCTTTTCATTCAGGTTCTTATTTTCGGTCCCCTAACGAGAATGTTTCTTCAGTACTTCTGTTCATTTTTATTGCGTACCTCTCACTTTCATGCTAACATTCATCACTCAACTGGTCCTCCGTCGATTACGACGATGATGATTCCAGTTGATCTGATCAACGGAACAGCCTGTTCGTGAAATTAACGTGTATGTGGCTGAACACTCCACAGACACGCGTTTTCCTTCACTTACTTCTCAGGGAGATTCAGTGTGACAAAGAGTGTGAGAAAGGTGGCCTCTTGAAATACAAGTACTACTCATTTTTGGTAGTTGAGTGGACGGGAACAATTTTTGGAAGCTGAGTGGGCTGGAATAAAGTGTCTTGTTCAACGACACAGCGAGTCGACGTAAATCGAACTCACGACCTTACGATAGTGAGTTGAATATCCTAACCATTAAGCCGCGCGCTTTCGCTTACTCCCACTCAACTATGTCTTGAGAGAATATACATACACATTGTGTGTGTGTGTGCGTGTGTGTGTGTGCGCGCATGTGTGAGTGTGTGTGTGTTTAATAAAATTTCGTAGGCGCAGATGAGCGCCTACGTCATCAGATGTACATGGTATGTGGGAAAGAGAGGCAAAGTAAGAGAATTTAATGATTGCTTCTACGTGAAAAAAAATATTTGGATGGCTTCTATTGATCAATAAAAAATATTGGGAGGCTTTCTATTGATCAACGGAGAACATCAAATAGTCTCAGTTAGAAGCTACTTTTTAAATTCTCCTTATTTTCACCTCGTACATTTAACAATGAAGTCTTCACAGATAAAAACAAACCTGTCGCCTTCGAGTAAAATTTCTCCCACGCTCATATTTGAAACCGAGAACTCAGTAAAAGTTCCTATAAAATAGCTGAATCCTAAAAAAATCAAAACAGTAATTAAATAAAATAGATTTAACAATCAACTTTTCATTGGCCGTCAGTGCTCCAGCATAGCCACAGTCAATGATTTAAATGAATCGAAGAATGAGAAACAGATTAACGGGAAGGTGGTAATTTGTTTGGCATCATAATCTTCATCACAATCATCACTATTAGCATCATCATAACCACCAGACTTTCACTATTACTATCTAGCAACATTACCATTATAACTACCATCATCAGCACCATCACTACCACTATTCTCACCACCACCACCACCACCACCACCACTGCCACTATCATCGTCACCACCACTATCATCAACTCAATGACACCGTTCCCCCACAACCACACTCTTACCACCCGCCGCATCCATGATAAAACCGTTCATTAGCTAACTACCACCCTACCACACCAATTATAATGCCTCTCACCACCAACGCCACAGCCGCCACCGCCGGCACTAACACAACGAACTCCCCAACATGAACTCCGCATTGCCTCTGGCACTCAAACGTCCACGAACACTTCCATCGTAACACTACATCTTCCTTAATACCGATACCACCACCAAACCCATCACCACCGTTAGATTCTTCTCCACCACTAACACTACCACCGATACGTCTATCACGATACTGTACCAGCTGTATCATTACTAATACAAACACAACTCTTTGACCATCATAACTATCATCAGCGATATTTTCATCATCATAAACGTCTTGACCACAATCAAGAACCACCAATGCCGCCATCATAACATCATACCAGCACAAACACACCTGGCTCTCCTGGCTCTTTGTCAGTTCCGACGAGTGTTCCAGTTGATCCAGTCAACGGAACAACCTGCTCATGAAATTAAC
Organism: Octopus bimaculoides; assembly: GCF_046866305.1. Classification (NCBI taxonomy): domain Eukaryota; kingdom Metazoa; phylum Mollusca; class Cephalopoda; order Octopoda; family Octopodidae; genus Octopus; species Octopus bimaculoides. The sequence continues at coordinate 99,025,916 of NC_142934.1, read as the reverse complement.
GTGGAAGTGGCTGAGCACTCCACCGTCATCCGTACCATTAGCGTAGTTCTGAGGGACATTCAGTGTGACACAGAGTGTGACAAGGCTGGCCCTTTGAATTACTGGTACTATTCATTTTTGCTAGCTGTGTGGACTGGAGCAATATGAAATAAAGTGTCTTGCTCAAGGACACAACGCGCAGCCAGGAATCGAACGCACGGCCTTACAATCATGAGTCGAGCACCCTAACTACTATGCCACACGTTGTCAAACACAACTACCAGAAACAACTCAGCCCCTACCAACACCAGTAGACAGCTAGTAGAACGCAATTATCAAGGAAGTTTTGAAACTGACATCTTCAAGGGTTCCAACCGTTGTCCAGTTATACACATACTCATACATACATACATACATACATACTCCTACATATATTCACAACAAATACATACATACAAACAAACACACACACACATACGTACAAAGATGATAGTGTTCAGCCCACTGACATATTTCTTGAACAGGTTTTACTTTTCATAACAATAAACCAGATTGGGGTCATTGTTTTAATATATATATATATATGTATGAATGTATGTATTATGTATGTATGTATACATGTATGTATGTATATAAATTTGTATGCATGTATGTGTGTGTATGTATATATATATATATATATATATATATATATATATATATATATATATGTATACAGTCATACATGTATATGTCCCCATAAAACGATGCAAAGCGCATTGGGACCAGCGATGTACAACATCCGATAGTCTGGTCAATCACATTATATATATATATATATATATATATATATATATATATATATAAATCAAAATAAGCAACACGGATTTCAAAGATGATTGCAGTACGCACGTTTCATGCTACTCCATTTATTTAAGTAATGCGAGCATTACATTAAATGCA
>NC_142934.1:98999995-99019995 GCF_046866305.1 Octopus bimaculoides | reverse complement strand
GTTATTCCATATTATTATTATTATTCAGTAGTTTTATTTTTATAACGTGCTTTCACTTCACTACCGAGCGCAACACGAAAAGTTAAATTCACTACGGTATTCGTCTAGACATAATACTTCTAATGAACGTACTGTGTTAAATAACACAAATATATCAGTAGCAGACGAAATTCATGGTGAGAACTCTAGACGTGCATTTCTGCCTCTTTGGTCTTTGTCAGTAGCACATATTCACTGGTAATCATATGCTAAGATAAAATCCGCTATCACTGACATAGAAAATCAGCGAACTGAAAGATCACTGGTGTTGAATTAGCCGGTCGGCTGAATAAAAGTTCGTTATATGCAACAGAAAGCAATATTAAATTAAAATACCCCTCAGTGGTGAAGGTGCATGGCTCAGTGGTTAGAGCGTCGAGCTTACGATCGTGCGGTTATGAGTTCGATTCCTGGATCGGGCTGTGTGTAGTGTTCTTGAGCAAGACACTTTATTTCACGCAACTCGAGTTCAATCAGCTGTCGAAATGAATTGCGACGTCACTGGTGCCAAGCTATATCAGCCATTGTCTTTCCCTTGGATAACATCGGTGACGTGTAGAGGGGAGTCTGGTATGCATGGTCGACTGACTGTTGGCCTTCCATAAATAATCTTACCCGGACTTGTGCCTCGGAGGGGAACTTTCTAGGTTCAATCTCATTGTCATTCGTGACAGAAGGTCTTCGCTCCTTTTCACTCTTCAGTGAATCATAAAATATATTACAATTCCCCTATTCTTACTTTTGGTGTCCCCATACTCACAAACATTTATAAATGTATATATATACACGTCGCTCATACACATATGCATACATACATATGTGTGTGTATATGTATGCGTGCAAGTGTGCTTATTTCTGAGTTGAATGTGTATGCATCAATAGGTGTTTAAATACACTTGTATCGGTATTATACTATGTGTGTGTGTGTATATATATATATATATATATGCTTCTACAATTGCCACTGTATGTGTTTGTGTATTCATGTGAGTGTGAGTTTACACAAACTATTTTGAATGTAGCTTGCACTCGTGTTTCTGTATGTATTTGTACATAATTGAGTGTGTGTGTGTTTGTGTGTGTGTGTGTGTGTGTGTGTGTGTGTGTGTGTGTATGTGTGCGTGTGTGTGTGTGTGTGTGTGTGTATCATATACAAACATAGATACAAATCTACATACGTATGATTACACACATATAATATACACGATATACGTACACACACGGATGCACGCACGTACACACGCGGACGCGCACACGGAAACAAACGCACACGTGCACATACATACAAGCTTGCAGATATCCGTACATACACCGGCCGTCCGTTATTTGAAGAGAGCGTTAGGAGCAAACAGAGTTTAAACAAGAAGGTTAAGGAGAAATGGTTGTTGTGGTGGTGACGGCGGCGACGGCGCAGCAGCGACGGTGGCGGGGCGACGACGACGGCAGTGGAAGTCGTGGTGGTGGGGGTGTCCTCGTGTCCATTGTCGTAGTTGGTTATAGACAAGGAATTTCCCGTTTTGTAGCAAAACGATAATTGAGTAACAAAGAGACAGAAAGATGAATATAAGAATGAGGGAACGATAAGAATGAAAGTGGTGTAAATGAGAACCTCTTTTTTTTTAAATGTCCTTGCCAGACATCACAATGCCGACTCGCATATGTTCAAAGGCGATCTAACTATGAAGGTCCTGTCTTTTAAAAGACAATAATTCTAGGGCCACGTTATCCCATGCGTCCTTCCCTTTTTAAAACCGAAGATATGGCTGCCATTTCACGTGAGCTTCAGCATTAGAGATACGAGAACTTGCGCGTTTGAGCGAGTGTATATATGCATATATGTATCAATATAAAGGGAAAGCTACGTATTCCAATCACTCATAAAGTTATCAACGGGGTTATTGTTATCAGAATTAGTGGACACCAAACTAATTATTTATATTGAATTAAAACTTAGAATCAAAGCTCCGAATCAAAGCTCTGATCATCTAAATTTTCAAGTGAACAGTTACACAACCACAATTAAATAACACATTACTTACTAGCGTTACGGAGATCAAAGCAACAGGCGCGCTAGCTATGGAGGCTTAGTAGGTGTATGATACTGGGAGTGTGATGCAGTGAAAATGATGGTGACAGAATCGTACCATGGTCCTAGGAGGAGGGATGCTAGTGTGTTAAGTTCGTAGATGTGACTGACAGTATTGATGGTATTGATACATTATATATATATAAATATATATTTATATATGTGTGTGTGTGTGTGTGTGTGTGTGTGTGTGTGTGTGTGTGTGTGTGTGTGTGTGTGTGTGTGTGTGTGTGTGTGTGTGTGTGTGTGTGTAAGTATGTATATATATATATTCCTCCTTTTCCAAAATATCTCCTTATACTGAACTCTAGTTAACTCTCGTGTCGTCTCTGATGAAGGGATATCCCTAATATCCCAGAAACAGCCGTAAGACTAAATGTCTCTTTATAAATGTCCTATAAATTCCACGCACCCTTTGTTTCGTTGCCTCATTTTATATAACAGGATCTTTGTGATTTGACGGGCAACACTTGTTTTCTTAACGAAACACTTTCAAACTTGGGACACTGGTAGAATGTGTCATATAAAACAACTTCTTCTCTTAACCTTCTTAACAAAAAATTGTACATCGCAAGTTATTTCATGTTAAAGTTGTATTTCTGTAATTTCAACCAATCACTGACGTCTATTCAGCTGAATACAGTTAGTGCTGTTCGGTGTCAAGTGTGTTATTCCCTGTTTAATTATATCATTATTCCCTAGTAAGGGTTTAGGGTTTTAGGGTTAGGGTTCGGGTTTTAGGGTTAGGGTTGGGGTTAGGGTTAGGGTTAGGGTTAGGGTTAGGGTTATGGTTATGAGTTATAGGGTTAGAGTTAAATAATCATAACCCTAACCGTAATCCTAAAACTAACCCTAACTCTAAAACCCGAACCCTAACCCTAAAACTCTAAAGCTAAAACCAGTACAAACGCACGAACGATGTCAAAAATAACAGTGACAAACGAAATATATACCGCTGATAGTTGTTGTTGACAATGGATAGTTTTTGTTGACAAACAACGGCACTAATTTTATTCAAGGGAAAAATCTCGTAACACCGTTGTTTACATTCCACGCCGTAATTGTTTTCACCTCAATAGACGTCAGTGATTGGTTGAAATTACCGAAATACGACAATTTTTTACATGAAATAACTTCGAATACAAATTTTTTTACCTGTTCTATAACACAAAATATACAAGTATTCGAAGTTTGAAAGTGTTTCGGTACCAAAAACACTACATAAAAAAATGTTGCCCGTCAAATCACAAAGATCCATATAACATATATATTCTTTAATTCTTTGATATATTTCAGTCATTTGACTGAATATATATATATATATATATATATATATATATATATATATATATATATATACGCCTTCAACTATAGCTTCGGGCCGACCAAAGTGGATTTGGTAAACGGATACTGAAAGAAGCCCGTCGTATATATGTATATGTATATATAAATGTATATGTATGTGTGTGTATATGTTTGCGTGTCTGTGTTTGTATCCCAACATCGATTGACAACCGATGCTGGTGTGTTTACGTCCCCGTCACTTAGCGGTTCGGCAAAAGAAACCGATAGAACAAGTACTAGGGTTACAAAGAATAAGCTCTGGGGTCGATTTCTTCGACTAAAGACGGTGCTCCAGCATGGCCGCAGTCAAATGACTGAAACAAGTAAAAGAGTAAAAAAGATACATATATATACATGTGTGTGTGTGTGTGTGTGTGTGTGTGTGTGTGTGTGTGTGTGTGCGTCCGTGTGTGTGTGTGTGTGTGTGTGTGTGTGTGTGTGTGTGTGCAGCTATATGCATGTATAAATGTGTGTAAGCAAAAGAAACAATATTTGCTCGAAAGAGCCCAACAGAAGAAAGTTTGATTTGTAAAACGAAAATGAGTGTAACAAGTTCGAAGAAAGAGCGGAAAAGAGAGAAAAGTAGATAGAGAGAGGGAGATAGAGACAGATAGACAGAACGTGAGTGGTGATGAGAATGAATGAAGAGAGTATATGGCTGTGAGGATGAAAGGCGAGAAGTTAGGAAGTGGAGGCTGTGTAGGTGGGATTAGAGATAAAACGACAGGTTAATATGGAGTACGGAGGTGGGTGTTGCAGAAGAGAAGACAGAGACACAGGCAGGGAGTGTGAAAGACTGTAGTGGGACGAGGTGAAATTGCAAAAGAAAAAGGAAATAATAATAGAAAGGTGACTAAGGGGACATGAGAGGGAGAGAGAGAGAGAGAAAGAAGGAGTGTGAGTGAGTGTAACAGAGAGAGAAAGAGAGAGAGATGCAGGGAGATAAGAAAACTTACGGAGAAAACGATAGTGGAGAAAGCGAGAGAGAGAGAGAGAGAGAGAGAGAGGCGATAACGACAGATAAAGCGAGGAATGGTGTTAGGAAAGGACGAAGGTGAAGTAGGAGGCTAGTCAAGTGACATAGGTGGAAATAAACAAAAGTTTTGGCCAGCAGACGACCGAGGAGAGAGAGAAAGAAAGAACGGCTAACTTACAGTTGAAGACACCATTTTACTGTGTGTGTTATGTTTGTTATGTATGTTCCGGACGGAATATATACATTATATATAGATATGTATGTGTACATGTGCATGCATATATGCAAACGCCATCTTCTTTGTTTATGCCAATAGATCGGGACTGAAACGCACTGAAAAAAAAACTCTTATATCAGTAATTGTTGTAGTTATTGTAGATGTTATTTTTCTCATTCATGCTGTTGTTAAGGTTGTTATGAAAAAGGAAATGTTGTATTCCTAATTTGTTTTTGTTTTTTTTTTTAAAGTGAAACAATATAAGATTACACATAATATTCCCAACAAAATGATAAATTATTTTAAAAAGAAGGATCAGGGAACTTTAAGAAAGAGTTGAGTACGGCGGGCAACCACTTAAAGGAACAAAAAATACCATAAATATATAACTGAGAGAAAAAAATAATGGAAAGAAATGTTTGAGAAATGACCCTGAACTTTGAAACAAAAATATTAGTAGTAGTAGTTGTAGTTGTAATATCATTAGCAGTAATAAATAGCTAAGGTAAACGGCACTGTACAAGCCACTTAATCAGCGACAATGCCGATACGAAAGCATAATGTTAGAAAGTAAACAAAGGAAGAAAGGAGATAGGTATAATAATTGTTTGTTTGTTTTTAACAACTAATTTATCACCTCATTCCTCACCTCTCGTTCCTCCTAAAATTATGAACAAATATATTAACATCAACAAGTTACAACAATAACAACACGATTCGGTAATAACGAAAACAATAACGATATTAATCTGAACCACATCTAAAACAGTAGTATTGAATTTAAAGTCAAAAGGAAAATACATTGTATTCAGTTTTTACTCGACAATATAGTTTATATTTTCTGTAAAATTATTACCTTATGGAAGTGACTACAAGCGATCAGGATCCGCACACGATCGGTAAGTAGGCATTTTGTTTTTTTGTTTTTTTTCCTTAATCTTTCTAATTGATTGCAAGGCGACGAGCTGGCAGACTCGTTAGCATGCCGGGCTTAATGTTTAGCGGCATTTCGTTTGTCTTTACGCTCTGAGTTCAAATTTCGCCGAAGTATACTTTGCCTTTCGAGATTCGATAAAATAAGTATCAATTGAACACTGGGGTCGTTGTAGACCACTTGCCCGAAATTACTGGCCTTATACCCGAAATTTGAAATCAATATTTTAATTCATTCAAAATTGTGCAAGTACAATTCGCCGAGGATTATAAATAGAAACCGCACGTGTCGGGAATGCAGAATTGTTAGAGCATCGGGGTGGGGGGGTGGAAACTTTACTTTGTAGTATTCGTTCCAAATCTTTTTTTTCTAAGTTCAAATCCTACCGAGAACAACTTTACCTTAATTGTTATAATAAAGTACCAATCAAGTACTAGATTTGATGGTATCGATTAATCTCATTTCTCTCAAAATCGATAGTTTTGGATCCAGAACAGAAACAATTAATGAAATCACCTTTTTGTTTCCATAATTTGAGAAATAAACCCCCAAAGAATGCACTAGACTGTGTTTAAAAAGTGGAAAGGTTTCGGATTCTTTTATTCTTTTACTCGTTTCATTCATTGAATAGCGCCCATGCTGAGGTATCGCCCGCCTTCAACCATATCGACTCGAGCATATATTTCATTGAAAATCATTTGTGGAACCGCTAATTTATATATATATATATATATATATATATATATATTGATAGAAAGGATAACAAAAGAAAGAGACCTCGATATTATGTAAATAGAAGAATTTATCTGTAAAAATATGTGACACTTGTATACGCGCGCGCGCGCGCACATTATGTTATATATCAGCCGTGTTACGGCTCTCGGATATCGTTAAAATATAACTATTTATACAATAGTAAATTCCTAAAAACAAATACCTAACCGTTGCATTCGCATGTTGTTTTTTTTTTCGATATGTAATATATACATCTATGTGTGGGTTACACACACACATATATATATATATATATGAACAGTTTGTTGTGTCTAACAAACGCGTTTCGGGGACTATTGGAGAAATGAAGATCATTAAAAAAAAGACACTCACCCAGCGTGTTATGCACTAGGATCGAACCTCAGTTCACGTGGCTGTGATGCGAACTTTCTAACATCATACAGCCATGGCTGCGTCTATTTTGCTAGATACGTATTACTCTATTTAGCCGCATATGAGTGAGTATGTATAGTTCTAAAGCTTAATTTATTTACACCTGTAACCAATATTGGTTTCAAATTTTTGCACAAGGCCAGCAATTTCGGAGGAGGAGGAAAAGTCAGTTACATCGAGCCCAGTCCTCAGCTGGTGCTTATTTTATCGACCCCGAAAGGATGAAAGGTACAGTCGACCTCAGCGGAATTTGAACTCAGAACATAAAGACGGACGATATGCCGCTAAGCATTTTGCCCGGCGTGCTAACGATTCTGCCAGCTCGCCGCCTTATACTAAGTTGTAATATTAGCTACAGGTAGGGCAGTGAGCTGGCAGAATCATTAGCACGCCGGGCAAAATACCAGTTCAAATTCCGCCGAGGCCGATTTTACCTTTCATCGTTTCGGGGTCGATAAAATAAATACCAGTTGAGCACTGGGTTTGATGTAAACGACGCACCCACTTTCCTTCAAAATTGATGGCCATCTCCCAAAATTTGGAACCCATATTCCAATTTAGTATATTGTAGTATGTTTGATGTAATACAACAGAAATATCATAATGATATATAATGATGTTATGTTTTATGTAGCTTTCAGTACCTTATGTGGATGTTATATAACTCACCTGTTGATAATATACACTCACTTCTTGACATAACTATATATCTCTCTCTCTCGCGATATATATATATATATATATATATATATATATATATATATATATACACCATACACCTATTGTTATATATAAACACGCACCTGTAGATAGTGTTGCAATATATATTATATGATGGTCGTTTAGCTCTATATCAACCCTACGATTAAAGGTGTTCTAGTTGGCACCTATTGAGTGACAGCATAAATGATCAACGAAGAATGTTTAAAGGTGGTGCCCCAGTATGGCCACAGTCCAGTGACTGAAACTAGTAAAACAATAAAATACTAATAGCTGAAATAATGTCATAATCGATAAAAATCATAGGTGAGAATTTAGGTACGTCTGTTATTACAGGTATATACAAAAAGTTATCTATATTGACTCAGTAAAATGCATATACGATGTTTATGTACTCTCAGTTACATACATGTATGTAGCATATTTATATACACTCAGTATATGTAAGATATTCATATATGCTCATTAATTTGTATGTTGTATTCTTCTATACACTTAATCACGTGTGTAGAATATCTACATTCACTCAATAACTTATATGTAGGATATTTATATACACGCATTAACCTGTATGGAGTATTTTTATATGCATTCAGTCACATGTACGTAGGACGTCTATATACACTCAGTAAATTGTATACAGTATATATATATATATATATACACTCGGTAACTTAAATGTTGTATATTTTATATACACTCATAAATCTGTCTGTAAGGTATTTCTATATACGATCAGTAACATGCTGTAATATATCGATATACATTGTTATCTGGATGTAGTGCTGTCATAGATTGTGCGATCAGTATGTACTTTTTTCTTTTTACATTTCAGTCACATGACTGTGGCCATGCTGGGGCACCTCCTTGAGGAGTTTTAGTCGAACAAATCGACCCTAGGACTTACTATTTTGTGAAGCTTAGTACTTATTCTATCGGTAACTTTTGTCGAACCGCTAAGTTACGAGGACGTAAATATACCATCACCGGTTGTCAAGTGGTGGCGGGGGACAACAACACTGTCACGAAAATACACGTAGATATACAAATATAAACATATATATATATATATATATATATGTGTGTGTGTGTATCTGAAAGAAGCTTGTCGTATATATATATATATATATATATATATATATATATATATATATATATATATATATATATGTATATATATATATATATATATATATATATATATATATATATGACAGGTTCCTTTCAGTTTCCATCTACTCACAAGACTTTGGTCAGCCCGAGGCTATAGTAGACACCCAAGGTGCTACGAAGTGGGACTGAACCCGGAGCCATATGGTTCGGAAGCAAGCTTCTTATCACACAGCCTAGCCTGTAGTCATATACATTAAATATACATTATATTGGTATGTGTATGTATTATATTAATATACACTCAGTAATCTGCATATAGGGTAGTTTTATTAAGATATTTGCATGTAGCTATGTACACGAGGTTACTAGTGTGTCGTGTAGCGAAATATAGACTAAGATACCTCTCTGTAGTCCACAGTACTGGGCTCCTTTGCCCGTGGGATCCCTAGGCAACTGCCTTCTGTACCTATGTTATATGCATTCACCTACCTATATATAGTATATTAACTAGTGAACTCGCTTGCTATGCTGCACTGAAGAAACATTTATAGAATTACTATCATTCTTGCTCAAACATGACTAACGATAAGAAATATGCGAACTTTATGAATCCTTTCAAATATTTATTTCTTTATTGCTCACAAGGTGCTAAACATAGAGGGGACAAACAAGGACAGACAAAGGGTTTAAGTCGATTACATCGAACCCAGTGCGAAACCAGTACATATTTAATCGACTCCGAAAGGATGAAAAGCAAAGTCGATCTCGGCGGAATTTGAACTCAGAACGTACGGCAGACGAAATACCGCTAAGCATTTTGCCCGGTGTGCTAACGATTCTTTTCTACTCTAGACACAAGACCCGAAGTTTTTGGGGAGGGGGCCAGTCGACTAGATCGACGTCAGTACGCAACTGGTACTTAATTTATCGACATCGAAGGTTGAAAGGCAAAGTCGAACTTGACTTCAATCTTTAGATTTAAATGTTTTCGATCTAATTTGGATTCTTTGACATCAAATTTGATGGCAAAGAATCCAAACTAGATCGAAAACATATATATTTTGAAAAAAGAAAAAGAAAAATTTAAATCATAGAATATATAATCACGCAACTAACTCCCACTCCCGAAAATTATTGGTCTTTTGCTTATTCTAGAAGGAATTATTGCTATAATCTCAATAAAATTTATTGCGATATTGATTTCAAATTTTGGCACAAGGTCAGTAATTTCGGGGCAGGAGCTAAATCGATTATATCGACCATCGACCCCAGTGTTCAACTGGTATTTATTTTATCGAACCCGAAAGGATGAAAGGCAAAGTCCACCTCAGCAGTATTTGAACTCAGAACGTAAAGACGGACAAAATGCCGTTAAGCATTTTGTCCGACGCGCTAGCGATTCTGCCAGCTCGCCACCTTAATTTGTTGTGGTATTATTATCAGGTCTGAAAATGCAGTGAGATGGAAGATACGTTAGCACATCAAACAAAATGCTAAGCCACACTTCGTCTGTCTTTGCGTTCGAGTTGAAATTCTGCCGTGGACGACTTTGCCTTTCATCCTTTCGAGATCGACGAAATAATTATGTACTAGGTGAGCACTGCGATCAATGTAATGAGTAGCACCCCAGCTCTTACTACTACCACCACCACCACCACCATCACCAATACTTCATTCCCCTTTACCCTCAACAACAACAAAAAATAAATAAAATTCCGTTCCTCGTGCCTATAATAGAAAGGTTTTATTATCAGATCTTCGAGGGTGCCAGAGATAGCAATGCACTGAGCAATAATGAATTTCGTTGATCGATGACTGAGTTCAAATCCCGCCAGTCAAATATAACACTGCATTTTATCCTACAGTTGGTCTGCAGGAAATATTTATTATTCAACAGACTACAGCTTCTCCAACACACTACCTATGGATGCACGTACAAATTCTATAATGCAATTCTATTGAGGCAATGGGTTACCAAGTTACGTAGTCGGGTAAAATCGACGACAGGATTTTTCGCTGGGTAACTAGGATATACACTGAGGTACCCGTATGTTGTTATATGCACTAAGTTACCAGTTCAGTTATATCTACTACGTTACCTATAATTACTTGTATGTAGCACTTTGATTTACACTCGATTACCTCTAAGGTGTATATCAATTGGCATTCAGTTACCTGTATGTTGTATGAGCTAAAATGTGATTATTTCTTCATAATATATATATAAGGTAAATACAGGTGAATAACAATAACATTGATGGCGCCATGCATTGATAGGAAGTAAATTTACATAAGGTGAAATCTAGTGAAATAACACTCGCCAAACAAGGCGGTTTGTATGTGGTCGCTGAGATGCTTGAAATAGTAGCCAGATATCCCTCAACTCAGTCTATATTGTATTTAAATAAAGAGGAAGGAGGCATGAAATACTGAGTCTGGGGTAAACTAAATCTGTAAAAGACGAGATAGTCACGGCTAGAATACATTTGATTATATGTAGGTCCGTTCAATCAAGGAAGACCTAAAGCAAAACAACAAAAGCTAGTAAATGGCGCCAACAAAACTTGGGAGCCTGCGTGCGGACCCTTATTATTGCTAAAAATAGCAGTCAAATTTCTTTTAACTGATATAATTGACTTTTATAATGTCATGACGATCATGGGTGGATGCTTCTTTATCAAATATCTGTGAGATCAAAGTTGTCTAGAAATGAACAGCAGCAAGTAGGGGGGGGGGGGAATAAGACAATTTACTTAATTACAATATGTTCTGACATAAATTTTTGACGGAGACCATACAATTCGAAGTAATAAAACAATATTTGAGTACTGAAATAAACATGGCAGTTGTTAGTTTAGTCAGTAACGGTCCGAAGTTCAAAAACAGCCGAAGTCGACTTCACCAATCAATTTTGTCACTATCGATAAAACAACAGTCCAGTGTTGGGGTTTATATCAGTCAGTCCTCTACACACCTGTTTTTGAAAGATATACAGGGTTTGGCCAAAAATCAACTGACAGTAAATCAAGCCCATTTAATTCCAAGATTTATTTATATTTAACAACTGAAAGAATTTAATAAAAGCATCTAACTATGAAACATCATGAAAATATTCCAAACTGAAGTCCTTCTTGAGCGACACATTTTCTCATTCGAGTCAGTACAGAATTACAGATAGTATGTATGGAATTTTGATTTACTGTCGGGTGACTTTTGGCCAACCTTGTATAATATTTTGCGAACAATTATTAATTTGTATTATTTTTAATATGGTCTTATCACCTTTTAACCGAAAATAGCCGTGCATTTTATTGATGTATGCACACACGACGCACATATACATTCACATGCACGCATATACGTTTTTATATTCTGACAAATAGCTATTCACACACACACGCATATATGTATGCATGTATGTATGTATGTATATATATATATATATATATATATATATATATATATATATATATATATATATATATATATATATATATATATATATATATACATATAGTTTTAGAGAAAAGAACCAAGGTTCATGAACTCATCGATGAAAATCCACAGTCACATATATATATATATATATATATATATATATATATATATATAATACATAAATTTGATAACTGTTAGGTTTCGCCCAGGCCATGTCTAACTTAATAGCACCACCCGGTGAAGTCTTTCAGTCATATATGGGGCACCATGGCCTACTCCAGCAAAGAGTTATTATTGTTGGAGACATATCCGAGTGTAGGAAGTTGGTCCGGGATTTTTTGAAGAAATTTGTCCATTGAACTTTTGAATTTTATGGGATATGTTTCCGCTTGACGCATTTTGGTATGATAAATATATAGCAAATATATATATTCTTTTATTCTTTTATTCTTTTACTTGTTGACTGCGACCACCCTGGGGCACTGCCTTATGCAAACACTAATAACGTATGTATGTACGTATGTATGTATGTATGTATTTGCTTGTTCATGTTTGGATTGACTATGTATGTATGTATGTGTGTGTATGTGTGTATGTATGTATGTGTGTGTATGTGTGTAAGTATGTGTGATATGTATTTAATAGCGGTTTGATTCAGCTTCATAACGTAAAGTTTCGTGGGTGAGTGGAACGCATCTACCTCATCAGATATGTTCGGAGGCAGATCCCGAACATCTGATGAAATGGACTTGTCCATCGCGTCCACGGAGGTTTCACTCACGTAGAACCTAATCAATCTGTTATTAAACACACACACACACACACACACCCACATTTCGTGACTTTCATTAGCAATTAATGAATATAAACTGTTTAAGAATAAATCATCCTCTGACGAATTTTTTGCCAGAAACGTTGTGTTTTCCTTCTTTCTCAACTCTAACAATTTATTCCACATTTTTAACTGTTTATAAATATAATACTCTTAGTACAAATTCTTAAAATGCTTATAGTTTATATAGGTTACAGATATTTTATCTGCCATATAATCATATACATATAGGTAAGCCACATCAATGGATAATTTGGTTACATAATATATACATTGGCGATTCAGATATAAGCGATAACAATTAATAATTCGATTACAGAATATATACATACATACATACATACATATATATATATATATATATATATATATATATATATATATATATATATATATATATATATATATATATATATATATATATATATATATATTTATATATATATGTATATATATATTAAATTTGTTTATAGGAAACGTTTTGAATATGTAAATAAAGCTCCTATTCTATCATACCGGCCACTGTCTAATGATGTTGAGTGGTAAACCAGTTTTTCGGGGTTGCATCGAGCTGTTCCGATGTAATGTCGGATAAGTTTCATAATAATAACAATAACCCTTGGATGGAATTTATAAACGTTTAATGTATCGCCAGGCGCGTATCCACAAACTACATGTCTCTTAAAATCTGAGTCCGTATTCCTGGAATTATTAAAGTGAATTCCATAGTATCCATGGTTATCGGCTTGATCATTTTCGTGGATAGATTTCGCTTAACCTTCATACAAAGAAGAAAGGGATAAACATCCTTCTGTTGTGCATCGCCTGAAGAAATGACTCCATGAAGATGAACAACTCGATACCCACGGATACTACAGACCCCACTGTAATCATCCCAGAAATACGGACTGCGGTCTTAAGAGAAATGTGGTTTGTGGAAACGCGCGTAGCGATGCATTAAATGCTTATAAATTCCGTCCAAGGATTATTGTCACACACACACACACACACACACACACACACAAAACGCACACACACACACACACACACAAACACACACACACACAAACACACACACACACAAACGCACACACACACATATATAATACACATAAACACATATACACAATATACATACACACAGATTAGACAGATAGATAGATAGAGAGAGAGAGAGAGAGAGAGAGAGAGAGAGAGGAAGACAGACAGACAGACAGGCAAATATGTATGTATATGTATGGGACATAACAATAGTTTGGTTATATACAATTATATATATATATATATATATATATATATATATATATATATATATATATATATATATATATATATATATATATATATATATATAATATATATATATAGACATATATACATATATATATAATGCACGATAAGTGTGTAACAATCTAATGCTCATCATTTCCTATTATACACAAACATCTTATACGTGTATCCTATAACAAAATTAATTATGGTTATGTCGTTTAATATAACTATGTCTATATATTATTACCAATTGGCCTATCTATGTATATATTATTTAACTAAATTATCTATGCATATTGTATAACCAAATTATCTATCGCTATGGCCTATTTATGTGTGTATTGTGTAATCAAACAGTAACATAGATATGACCTGTGACTAAATTGTTTATATGTATGCTCTACAGCCCAATTATACATCATAATGGTCCGTCTTTGAGTATATTCTTTAAACAAATTTTATAGGAGTGGTCTATAACCAAATTATCAATATATGCGTCCAGCAACCAAACTACCTAGTAATATGTTCTAAACTACCTAAAGCACATGGCTCAGTGGTTAGAGCTTCGGGGTCACAATGATGAAGTAGTGAGTTCGATTTCCGACCAGGCTGTGTGTTATATTCTTGAGCAAGACACATTGCTCCAGTTAACTTATCTATAGAAATGAGTTGTGACGTCACTGGTGCCAAACTGTATCGGCCTTTGCTTTTCCCTTGGATAACATCGGTGGCGTGGATAGGGGAGGCTGGTGTGAATAGGTGACTGCTGGTCTTCCATAAACAACTTTGCCAAGGCTTCTGCCGCGGAGGGTAACTTTCTAGGTGCAATCCCATGGTTATTCATGACCGAAGGGAGTATTTAGCCTTTTAACTACCTATTTCTGTAGCCTATAATTAAATTATCTATATGTATACCATAAAATCTATAGGTATAGATTACAACTAAAACCCAGGGTTTATTCTATAACCAAATGATCAGTGGAAATTTTCTAAAGATATTTTTATTGCTTGAATAAATAAATTACTTTTTTAAATATAAACATAGGCATAGCTGTACGGTCAGAAGATTGTTTCCCAACCACATGGTTCCGGCTTCTATCCCCATGCGGGACACCTTAGGCTAGTGTCTTCTATTATAGCTCCAGTCCGACCAAATCTTTGTGAGTGGAAGACAGAAAATGAAAGAAGCTCGTCGATGTATATATATATATATATATATATATATATATATATATATATATATATATATATATATATATACGTGTGTATTATGTGCGTGTCTGTCTGTGGGTGCATATATATATATGTGTATATATATATATATATATATATACATACATACACGTGTGTGTTTGTGTGTGCGTATGTGTGTGTGTTCATGTTTGTGTTTGTCCGACACCAACCGGTATCAGTGTATTTATCATAGCGTTTCGGCAAAAAGAGAGCGATAGAATAAGTACTGGAGTCGATCTGTTTGACTAGAATCCTTCAAGGCGGTGCACTAATATGGCTGCTGTCCAATAGCTGAAACAAATAAAAGATGAAAGATAAACACTGGACCGAAGGGAAATTCTTTTCTTTATGAGGGAAGGGCTCTTAAACTATAAGGCATCTTCGTATTTGTCAGTCTGGGGTCTCTTAGCTGACTGGGATTGCATATTATTTTATAAATTTCACAGTATTTCACATCGACAAAACAAGTCATTTCAGGAATAGCAAACATGTTGTTTTATCAACTCTCCCCTTTATTTGAATACTTTATCCGGTCTAGTTTCATTACATTTTATTGACCTGTTGATCTTTATGGCACCATTTATATTTGTTCTTGTATGTATCATCCAGAAACTATTCATTCTCTTTATAAGGGTAATGTGTAAAACTATATAGAAACCACAGTATTTTTTCTATGATGGTCTATGTTTTTTTTTTTTCTGATGCCTATTTCAAGATCTATGAGACTGATAGAAAAAGTTATCCTCGGATGACAAAAGACCTGCCATAAATACTTGTAAAATCACTGGCTCTGGTAAAGTGCCTAAGGACCAGGTGGAAAGAAAAATTATATTAATATTATATCATTTTATATTATTTTATATTATATGATACCATACCATATATGCTATTATACTATATTATATTATAGCATATCGTAGAGGTGCATGACTTAGTGGTTAAGGTGTTGGACTCATGATCGTAAGATAGTGGTATCCATTCCTCAGCTGGTAAAAATGTGTAATCCTACGACGGCGGCGCCCAGGAAGGAATATATACACGCCAGAGTAACCACCCGTACGCTCTTTACGGAGTGATTTGGACTTATTATATTATATTATATTATATTATATTATATTATATTATATTATATTATATTATATTATATTATATTATATTATATTATATTATATTATAAAGAGGCGAGCAGGTAGAATCGTTAGCACGCCGGGCGAAATGCTTAACGATATTTCGTCTGCCGCTACGTTATGAGTTCAAATTCCACCGAGGTCGACTTTGCCTTTCATCCTTTTGGGGTCGATAAATTAAGTACCAGTTAAATACTGGAGTTGATGTAATCGACTGTCCGATCCCCACAAATTCCAGGCCTTGTGCCTATTGCAGAAAAGATTATATTATATTTGGTGCAGTTTGATTGAATAGTTAAGAAGAAGATGGCAACTACGCTATCTCAGGTTCGTTCCTAATTCGTTGTATCTTGGGCAAGTATCTATTGGCGTAGCCACAGACATGTCGATACTTTGAGAGGAATTATGTGAAGAATACATGTATCTATAGGAAGCTCATCCACTTTCACGTTAATTCACTATTCCGTTGAACGAATAACTAAATCCTCATTTTCAAAACTCACAAGGCTCATCATTCAAACATATATCATATCATATCACACACACACACACACACACACACACACACACACACACACACACACATATATATATATATATAGGTGGGGTTGTGCGTGCGTGTGTGCATAGGAGAACTTGTCCTGTAGTCGCCATCAAAACTAACGCAAACTTACAAAATGATGAAGGTCTGATTGAAAGCAGTAAAAACAGTAAAAGCAAGAATAAAAATGGAGCCAGCCAGGCAGTCAGTCATACAGACGGCAGGCACTCAGACACACAGGCAAAAAACAAATCTATGAAAAAAAATATAGTCTCTATGCGACATTCGTAATTGCATTCCGTGAGGTATTTCAGATGTTTGGACAGGTGCGTGTGTAGTGAGACAGGTTTCGATAGACAAAAAGAAGGAATTCCTTCTGGAATCTTCTCTTTTTTCCTTCTGCTTTATTCTTCACCTGTCTTTGCTTTTGTTTTGTATTTTTTTTTCGTTGTTGTTGTTGTTTTTGCTCGTTCTTTTGCTGTTGTTTTTGTTTATGTTCTTTATTCTTTGTTAAATACATATTGTTGCTGAACACGTAGTTCGAATTAGATCGCCGATACATACATACGTACATACATACATACATACATACATACATACATACATACATATATACGTACATACATACATGCATACATACATACATATATATACAAACATACACACATATACATATATATGTGCGTGTGTGTGTGTATATATATACATATACAGATATCATATAAATATATACATCATATATATATATATGTGTGTGTGTGTGTGTGTGTGTGTGTGTGTGTGTGTGTGTGCGTGTGTGTGCGTGCGTGCGTGTGTGTGTGCGTGTGTGTGTGTATATATAAAATACCCACATGCACACACATACATATATGCATATATATACGTATACATACATATATATATATATATATATATATATATATATATATATATATATATATATATATATATATATATATATATATATATGCATATGCATGCACAAACACGCAAGTACATAGAGTTGCATGCATATACACAAATACACGCCAGGAGATATACATCAGCGATCATACACCACATAGTTATATACAAACACTGGCACCATAATGTACGCATAAATCTGCAAAACATGCAAAATAAACACATATATCCTACATACATTCATATATATATATATATATATAGATACAAATATCTATATATTGGTAATGGATACAAATATACACACACATACACATACACAGATATGCCGACATGTTCACACAGATCCGCTAAAAAACACGCACATGGACAAGGGCCATAGATCTCAAAATACACAACTATACATTATATGTGTGTGTGTGTGTGTATGTACATATACATATATATATATATATATATGCACACGCATACATGTATACAAACACATATTACACAGTGTTTGTCCTACTTTGAAAGGTACACACAGACCGATGTGTGCAGAATACCTAAGATTACTCACAGATTTAAATATTTTCTCTCAATGCAAATATCGTCTCCTGACAGAGGTTTTGCTTTAAACCTTCCCTGAAACTTTAACCTGGCGTAAGTATCTACCAACTGGTTCCTCAGCCTAAGATTGACACCATTTCATGGATCTCTTAATCTGGCGCTAAAATCAAATATAATTTAGTATCTCTTTGAGATACCCGAGTTGTTATTATTTTGTTTTTGTTTTGGAAGGTTTTTTTTCTTGATTTTTTTTTTTAGAACAAGGTCAACCCTGATTGAGCAGACCGATTATCAAAGCCGTTAAATCTGCAACCATCCTATCTTTTATCAAAATAAAAGTATGTATGTAGACATAGCTAGATAGTTGAAAGGTTCGCTTCGCAATCGACGATATTACATTCAATCCAGATGCCTGGCATCCTGGAGCAACCTTATCCTGAGGTCAGCCTGAGGTCAGCCTGAGGTCAGCCTGAGGTCAGCCTAGTGAATGAAACTGAATGAATCAAAATTGTGTGAAAGCCTGTAGAACAAATTGAGTATCTAATTCATAACTCCACCCTGATCCTTCATTACGGTTTACGCTAAGGGTGCGTGTGGTTGCACAACATTCACCTATTTTACACCATGATTAAATGAATTGGTTGATCAAATCATCAGACAACTAGAACGCACACCATCGACACTGACGGAAACCCATTTACCTTACATTATTGAATGTCTCCCTTCTTCTTTTTGTAAAGTAGTGCAGTGTTGTTTGAGAGAGATTTAGCTGCTATTTCTAACATGTTAAGTGGCCTGGTACAAACTGCCATACTAGCTCAGGTCTCTACAAGTAGAGTTCTGTTATTTTTGCTTATCTCATGAGATCATTAAAAAGCACAGGATATGTACCCAGTATTTGTGGCTTAAACTGGTAATTTGCAATATTTCAGAAGTAAATTTAGATATTAACCCGAGGTTAAGATTGATGGTTATCATTAATAAATAGGAAACATAAAAATTTTGCTATGAGAAAGAACTATTCATCCAAAACGTCATATTTTTTTCTGTTCCTCGCGGCAAGTTGACTGATTCCACAATGTTAACTTATATACGGATACTGATTTACCGACGAAGTTCAATGCGCGACCCGAGATAAGTTCATAAATTTTCTCGTACATATAGATAGTTTGATATGATAGTACAAAGCAGCATGCGAACACAATTCAATGATAGTTCAGGAAGATAATGAGAAAATATCGGACAGATTTAGCAGTTCCAAAGATCAGATTATTAATAATTGATAATGAATTTATTGAATAAGAATAACAGTCCTACTCTTAACTCTGTCGATTACAGTAATATGCTTGTGAAGCAATAGTGAACTATAGCAATTATTTTAATTCTAACAACAGTACACATATTTAACAAAAGCAGTACACATATCTATTTTAGGATTACAACTATGTTCATGTTTATTCTATTGATTCCGAGAAAACTGTGCGACACCATCGTAAGATAGACTGTAAA